>NC_057811.1:332497733-332600266 GCF_018294505.1 Triticum aestivum | reverse complement strand
GCAGTAGCGAAGGAATCGCTCGATCGGGTTCAGTTAACAGCCATCGATCGATCGCTCGGGTTCAGTAACGGGTAGCCTGCAGTGCAATCGCTCGGGTTCAGTTAGAGCCCAACGCCTCGCTCGGGTTCAGTTAGAGCCAACGCCTCACACACACGCGCGTACGTGTACGAGAGAAACGCGCATCTCTCGGCCCCCGACCTCCCACCGTAACCGGGAACTCCCCGAAATTTTCCTCCCCCTCGCTTCTACCACGTTTTTTCCGTCATGGACGGCCCAAAGAATGTCACGCAGCTGCGTCTCCGGCCCACAGGACGAAAAGCCCATTTTCTATCATGATTTTTTGTGATAGAAGTAGGAGCCCACCACATCTATGATGATACCGGGTTTTGTCACAATTATCGTCATAGAAGTGTCATATGTATGACAGAAAAAAAATTCGTTCGGCCCAAAATGTCACGGATGTGTCTTTTTTTGTAGTTTCCATGGCCTCGTCATTGAGCACCCGAGGCCGGCCGAGCGCCGGCTCAAAGGACGGAGGCGCAGTTGGCAAAGACAGAGGTTTCTTCCCCTTTTCAGCTTGTTTTGGCGCCATGGCGATGAAGCAGGCGGAGCGCAAGTCAGATTGGAAGGGCAAAGCAGGGCCTCGAGGAAGCAGGGAGATTGGAAGAGGCAGGCGTGGGCGAAGGAAGAATAACTGTGTGAGATGCGGGGGGCGCATAGCCAGGCGGATTCAAGGGCAGAGTGGGGAAGCGGAGACGCCCATGTCCAATCAACCGCCACATGTCAACCGAGGCCGCGGGCTTTTGGGGCCCGCGGCACTCTGAACTTGACCCTTGGCTTCGCCGCGAAGCCAAGCCCGAGCGCGCCTTGGGCCCGGGGGCTACTGTCGACGTTCTGGGAACGGGGGTCCCCAGACTTTCCTGCCTGCGGCCCACGGCGTGGCTAAGCCAGCAGGCCGTGCGGCCCATCTTCATCAACAAGGCATCCGAGACCCTCGCGAGGGGCCAAGCCTCGCGAGGCAGACGATGCAAGACCTCCTCAGGAGTGGCCTAGTCAGGCAGGCTCACGAGGAGCGGAGATATCAAGGCGGGGCAATCCTCACGAGGCTCTCATGACGTGAGCCATGACGATCGGCACCAGGCGGGCGCAGCGTCCTTGTTTCCTCTTTGGTGCTAAGGAGGCCAGCGCAGGCAAGGAGTACCGAGGCATCAGGCAAAGGTTGCCATATCGGTACAACGAGACCAAGACTAGAAGGACGGCAAGACAGAGGTCATCATGGAGCCCAAGACGGCGTCACCACCAGAGCCTTTGGCAGGTGAAGACCACTTTTGTCACGATAGCTTGTACTAGCTGTCCCCCTTCAAATTTTCCCGCCGTTGTTGGCTCCCTTCCCGCTCAATATTTGGGAAGAGGACCAGGGCCTATATAAGTAGAGCTAGCCACCACAGTAGGGGGGATTAAGCAGTTCATCCAGCTCTCACCCGCTAAGTCACCAAGCACAAGAACACCTCAACCTCAGGAGGTTGTTCTTCCCTCTATACTGTTCATCATCAGCCCAAGAGGCAATCCACCACCACCACACTGGAGTAGGGTATTACACCACAACGGTGGCCTGAACCAGTATAAATCTCATGTCTTTCTGTGTTGTGAGTTCGTCGAGTTCGTCCGCGAGATCTTAGCGAGCTAGGGCGCAGATCGGTAGGAGGGAAAGACTTCGCGCGCACCCCAGTGTTCGAACCTTGAGGGTTTGTCGGAACCCCACATCCGACAGTCCACAAAATGTCAGCTCGGTTCGAGGGGCTCGAATTCCACCATGTGGCTCGAGAAAACAATCAAGCAGCGGATATCCTCGCCCGCATCGGCGCTAAGCGCGACCCTGTCCCACCTAATATATTCTTGGAAAGGCTGTTTAAGCCATCCGTGGTGTGGGAAGGGGAGACCGGCAACAACAGTCTGGATCCGACCACAACACCAGATCCCGAACACTCTGACCTAATTGGAGGCTCTGCCACCGAAATAACACCTTCAGCCCACGTGATTATGGTTGTCATTGCCCCGTGGACAGAACCCTTCTTGGCTTACCTAAATAGGCAAGAACTCCCTGAGGACCCAAACAAGGCACGTTGCATTGTGCGGCGGTCCAAAGCCTACAAGGTCCACGAGGGAGAGATTTATAAGAAAAGCACTACCGGAGTACTTCAAAGGTGCATCTCCGAAGAGGAAGGACAACAATTTTGGCAGAAATTCATGCTGGACTAGGCGGCCATCACGCCGCAGCTCGGGCCCTTGTAAGCAAGGCCTTCCGTATAGGTTTCTACTGGCCGACAGCCCGAGCAGACGCACAGGACCTCGTCCAACATTGCGTCGGTTGCCAGCTTTTTGCAAACCAAAGCCATATGCTACCTACTGCTCTCCAAACAATCCCCATTACTTGGCCCTTTGCGGCTGGGGGCTTGATATGGTCGGACCCCTTAAAGGAGGAAGCCATAAGAAAAAGTACCTATTGGTCATGGTGGATAAATTCACCAAATGGATAGAAGCCAAACCAGTTAAAACGGTCGAGTCCGGAACAGTGATAGACTTCATATCCGGGGTTGTACACCGTTATGGTGTCCCCCACGGCATCATCACCGATAACGGCTCGAACTTCACAGCTAACGAAGTAAAAACTTGGTGCGGCAACATGGGCATTAAGCTCGATTATGCCTCCGTCTATCACCCCCAAACAAATGGTCAAGTCAAATGAGCAAATGGTCTTATTATGGGCGTCATTAAACCCAGATTAGTGCGAATTGAAGGAATCAGATACGCACTGGGTTGAGGAGCTCGACTCCGTACTATGGGGGCTGCGGACCACGCCGAATCACACTACCGGATACACACCGTTCTTTATGGTGTATGGCGCAGAGGCGGTACTGCCATGTGACATCATTCATGACTCACCTCGAGTGCGCATGTACGAAGAGAAAGAAGCCGAGCTTGATCGGCAGGACAATTTAGACGCCCTGGAGGAGGAGCGTGACGTTGCAAAAGCCCGCTCCGCATTCTATCAGCAACAAGCTCGACGGTATCAAAGCAGAGAAGTACGGGCCAAAACTTATAACGTTGGCGAACTCGTTCTACGCCTACCAGACAAGAAAAAGGACAAGCTCAAGCCCAAATGGGAAGGTCCCTTCATCATCGATAAAGTTCTAACCGGTGGAGCGTACCATCTGTGTGATGCATTGGACAATCGACTCGACCCAAACCCATGGAACGCGGCTAGACTCCAAAGGTTCTACGCCTAGTGCCGGACTCTGTGTTCGTCTCCTTACCTCCGCCTTTTTTATTTCATTTCCGCTATCTGACTTTCTTTCTTTCTCCCCTTTTTCTTCATGGCCTTAAAAGCTTAATGTGTCTTGGCTACACAATCTTGATGCGCCGTGAGTGCTCATTATACCTGGGGGCTTCTTATACACAAGCTTAATATAATTATATTCCGGGCTTTATGCCCCCTGCACATGTGTTACTTTTCCACATGTACCTTTTCTTCGCCATTATATGCATCGATATGACTTAAGTTTTGGCCAAGCTGGGTTGCCTGGCTCTTGTGTTTATGCCCTACGTTCCCGTTAATTCGGCTAGGGCATAAGGGGGGCACCTCTGCGATTGTTACTGCTGGGTCAGCCGGATGTGTACCTCAGACTGGGTGAAGTCGAAAGCTAGCGTTCTTAAGGGAATATTCGGTTGGTGAACAAAAGATGACTTTTACTTATTGCAATACATGCCCCCAGATGTTTATCCTGCGTCTCTCTTCGCAGTTCGGACATGCACATTAATGCATGCGTACCCAGGGAAAGGAACCCTTAACGGAACTATTCTCCCTGGAAGATGTTTCTTACTATCCATGTAATATAACATAGCTAGTTGGGTACTTGTCTGTTCAAGCACTTATGACCCCTACGCCTAGTTTCCACACATACCCCAGTTTTTTATATAACTGAGCGGGTATTCGGAAACACTCCGGACTGTCGGGTCCGGAGGTCGAAGCGAAAAGGTCCGGCATGACAAATGATTTACAATCCGGCTAGGGACAAAATATGTCATTGGAAGTACACAGTCACTTAGACTGACTAAATTCTTCTTCTATACCATCCAACAGGCTGTCTAGCCTACAATCCTGTTGGGAATACATTGCGGCTAATTTTACCTGGTCATATACCAGACTAACGGGGATCTCTTTCCCATCAGACCCTACAGGTCCGACCTCGGCCATGTGGGGTCAGCCTTGGTATATCGCGTCTTCACCATGGCCCAGGCTTCCCTTGCACCTTGTCAGCAGGCCGATATCTTCCATAATCGGAAGCGCCGCCGCGCGCCCTTGAGCATCTCTACCAGCTCCCCCATGCCTCCTGGCAGGGAGGCGGACAGCCACAAGGCCTGGGCAATGCCCTGCAGCACCTGCCGAACTTGTTCGTGCAGTTGTGAGAGCTCTTGCAGAAGATCGCCCGCAGATCCGGGCAACTCCTCTTCGGGACGACCCCTCAGCATACCTACAGATATATCTTTGTTAGCCGGTTTTTTCGTCGAACTCTATAAAAGTTTGTTCAAGCACTTACTAACAATGCCGCGTCGAAGCCTCTTATTCTCCTGTACGGAGTCAGCAAGCTGGGCCCGAACGTCTTTCAGTTCAACGCCCAGCCGGGTATTGGCATCTTGGAGATCGTTTTTCTCCCGCCTAACCCGTGTAAGCACGCACTCGCCAGCCTCTAGCTGTCGTTGAGCATGTTGCTCATCCCCTCGCACGATCTTCGGATTCACCCCGGGATCATCTGCAGAATCTATTGTTAGATTTGCATACATGCCGAATTATAACTGGTACATGTCATTTCATTCTTTTCGATCAAGACAAGTATTACCAGATGGGGCCTTCTTGGACTCCTCCATTCTCGCAACTGCGGCCCGTAGCCGGGCTTTACACTCCTCCAGCTCTTGAGACAACTGGGTATTCTTCTCTGTAAGAACCTACGCATATCATGGTCCTTAAATCAGTTGTGTCAACTGTTTCAAGTCTCAGGGGCTACTGATATACATAATTATCAGATTTTCTTACCCGTATATCGTTTACATATTGGTCCGTGGCTCTGGCAAGGCCATTTTGAGCATCTCGGATGTACGCGTCTCCTGAGTTGAAGGCATCGAACGCCTCTTCGGAGAAACTAGGGTCGCGGAGTACGGCCCGGCGACGCATGTGATTCATGGCGCTCTCCACTTCAGAATTCGTAGCGGAGAGCCTATCCGCATCCTCTATAGGAGGAACATCTGGTGTTGTCCCCACGTTAGCATCTGCCCCTAAGTCCGGCTCTGGAGTCCGGCTGGTGGAAGCATGGCCGGCAGGCTCTCCGGACACTGTCCGCCAAGCGTTTTTTCTACCAGGAACCATGGACGTTATTATATTTTAAAGACGACAACCACGGAGCAGGGTTTTTTCATACCTCTGCGACGGCATCTCAGTTCTGACCGCCTTCCTTTTAAGCCTACCCGGCTTCGGTGCCCCTTGTTGATGAGTCACCGCGGGTTCGGCATGGCGCCCCAATGGCCTTCCCTGTAAGACGCAATACGTGTGCGGTGGGTGAAGTGCAAAGAAGGGATCCTTCTCAAAAGTTGGGACTCCGGTTTTACTTACATGCGATGCAGGGAGCAGGCCAGGATAATCGGCTATGATGGCCAGCAAGGCGCCGTCATAGCTTAACTGATAGAACGTCATGTCGACGAGCTCCACAAATATGTCCGGATCTTCTTCGAGGCCGGGGTCGAGGGCCCGGTCAGGGTCCTCTGGCTGTGGAGACGGGCTGTGGACCTCCCTCACAGCTTTTCGCAGTTCCTGCGACGAAATAGCAAGGTAAATATTTATGATGAAGAATGCGGGAAGGTCTGGAGTAAAAGGTAGCAGCTCACCCAGTTTGGGGGTTGTACATGGAGAATCCATCCCGTGGCTTAATGCGGATGAACTCCTCTTCCTCTCCTTTGTACAAATAGGACAGTATTTTTGCTAGAGCAGTGACGGAGTCCAGGCCTTTACGACCGCAGCGGGTGGCATCGTCTTCTCCATTGAAGTGCCACATGGGTTTCCCCCGATACTGAAGTGGCTGCACCCCCCGCATTATACATATTGACATAACCTCGACTATTGTCAGTCCTGATTTGGCTAGTGTTTTTATCCTGCCCATCAGGTAAAGGACTTCTCTGTTATCTTCCTCCTGGGGGCTCTGAGGGCGCCAGCTGTGGCATTTCTTCAAAGGGGCATTATCAAACTCAGGAAGGCCCATCCTAATAGGGTCTGGAAGGGGAACGTCCTTCATATAAAACCACTCCGAAGGCCAGTCTTCGGATGTCTTCTTCGGAGTACCGGACAGGTATCCGGTCCCGGCGATGCGCCATATTTCGGCTCCGCACACTTGATATATTGACCCCTCCTGTGTACGGGGTACGAGGAAGAATAGCCTCTTCCATAGCTCGAAATGAGCTTCGCAGCCCAGAAACAGCTCACAAAAGGCAACGTAGCCGGCGATGTGTAATATGGAGGCGGGGGTAAAATTATGCATCTAGAGGCCATAGAACTCCAGCATCCCGCAGAGGAACGGATGGATTGGAAATCCGAGTCCCCTCAATAAGTAAGGGACAAGGCATACCCGCTCTCCCTGGATGGGTTGGGAAAGCTCTCCGCTCGCTCCCCGCTGTTATAAGTGGCTAGTCCGGCTCGGACGGGGACCATATACGCGGGAGGGAGAAACCCCTGGGTCTGTAACTCTACTAATTGGCTGTGGGGGACGACACACTTCTTCCAATTGCCTGGCTTAGTGCTACGGGAGCGAGAGGAGGAGCGGCGATGGCCGGCCATGATGGGATGGACTTTTTCGGGCGCGCTCTGATGGACGCACGCTATGGGAGAATGGTGTGATCTGGATCTGAGGATCCCCGTCTATTTAAATAGACGATTTACTTACAAGATTAGGGTGGCAAATGTAAAAATTCCCCGACTTCTCGCATTCGCTTGATACGTGGAAGATAGCCATTATTAAAGCACAGAAGCCGAGGAGCACAACATTCATGGGAACCCGTACACTACTCGTTACGATAGGTACTCGGGATTTGGAGAAGAACCGGCCTTGCAATGCCGAAGACAATCTGCGCGCCGTCATTGAAGCCTGGTTCAGGGGCTACTGAGGGAGTCTTGGATTAGGGGGTCCTCGGACAGCTGGACTATATACTTTGGCCGGACTGTTGGACTATGAAGATGCAAGATTGAAGACTTCGTCCCATGTCCGGGTGGGACTCTCCTTTGCGTGGAAGGCAAGCTTGGCAATTCGAATATGTAGATCTCCTCCCTTGTAACCGACTTTGTGTAACCCTAGCCCCTTCCGGTGTCTATATAAACCGGAGGGTTTAGTCCGTAGGACAACAACAATCATAATCATAGGCTAGCTTCTAGGGTTTAGCCTCTACGATCTCGTGGTAGATCAACTCTTGTAATACTCATATCATTAAGATCAATCAAGCAGGAAGTAGGGTATTACCTCCATCGAGAGGGCCCGAACCTGGGTAAACATTGTGTCCCCCGCCTCCTGTTACCATTAGCCTTAGACGCACAGTTCGGGACCCCTTACCCGAGATCCACCGGTTTTGACACCGACACCTATCGCAGCATGTTCATCAATATGTCCGGCGCTTCTGGACCTCCGGAAGCTGCGGAAGGAGTATGGACTCCCTTTGAAGGGACCCGTTTATCCACCCCTAGAGTCGTCTCCGGCTGTAAGCCGGACAGTCCGGGGCCTTTATCATTGGCCCCCGGACTCTGGGCTACCGAAGTATTACCTTCGGGTTGTGTCTTCACCACCCCTCGATCAGGAGAGACCCTCCGCGACAACACGTCAAATTCGTCCGCCCTATTGGGCGAGGAGACCGGTGGAGGCGTCTCGCTTTCCATCATCTCTGGGAGAAGGTCCCCCGAGGAGGAGGATTGTTGAAGATTGTGTGCTGAGCTGCAAAAAACATATATTCTAGATGTTACCTCGGTCACAGGAAGGGAACGGGATATGTTTAAAACACCCTTGTTCACTTACGATTTGGCTAAAGGCTTGTCCTCACTGTGGGAAAGCGCGATGATGTCGTTCTCCAAGCCCGAGCCACCCGACAGGGGCCTCTTGCCTCGCTTAGGAGCCTTTTCCTCCCAATCTTCGGAGGCAGCCCTTTTCTTACCCTAGGGGGAAGAAACCTTGACTTCCCCTTCACCTTTCTCTTCGGACGATGGAATTTTGATTCCCGCGAACAAAATGTCTGAGATACCTTCGGGATGGAGGCCAGTTCTGGCCCCCCTCTCTCCAGCTTGTCCTCCTTCATAGGCATCAGGTATGGTGCCGGGGCCAGCATCCTTGTTAGTACAAGATCCGCCGAGTCTTCGGGGAGGGGGCCCGAACACCTGATTCGCTCCGCTTTCTTTATCGAGCCCTGGAAAAAGATAAGTTCTACTCAGTATTGCATTGCGGCATGTGAAACTACAAAGTGTTCGGGAGTTGAGTGCTTACCAAGGTACCCGGATGGTTGCAGTCGAGGCCAATGTCCTCGGTGGTGTCCGGCCACTGTTTTCGTTTCCCGAAAAACAACTTCCACATCCCTTTGTGCGTAGTGCCGAAGAAGTGTTGGAGGGTTCGTGGTCCTTCCGGATTAAACTCCCACATGCGGAGGGGCCTACGCTGGCATGGCAGGGTTCGGCGGACTAGCATTACTTGAATCACATTGACAAGATCGATGTCCTTCACAAGGAGGGTTCGGATGCGGCTCTGTAACGCCTGCACTTCATCAACTGATCCCCAGTCCAGCCCCTTATTAATCCATGATGCCAGCTGTAACGGAGGGCCAGAACGGAACGCAGGTATAGCTGCCCACTTGGTATCACGGGGTTCTGTGACGTAAAACCACTCCCGCTGCCATTGGTTGGAAGTTTTGGTGAAAGAACCTTTTGGCCAGAGAGTATTGGTAAGCTTGCTCACAATAGCACCGCCACACTCCGCCTGTTTCCCATCGACCACCTTCGGCTTCACACTAAAGGTCTTGAGCCATAAGCCAAAGTGTGGGGGAATTCGGAGGAAGGCCTCACATGTAATGATAAACGCCGAGACGTGGAAGAAAGAATCTAGGGCTAGATCATGAAAATCTAGTCCATAATAAAACATGAGCCCCCGGACGAAGGGGTGAAGAGCGAACCCTAGCCCTCGGAGGAAGTGAGAGATGAATACGACCCTCTCGCCGGATCTGGGAGTCGGAATAACCTGCCCTTGAGCAGGAAGCCTGTGGGGGATCTCTGCGGTCAGGTATCTGGCCGACCAAAGCTTCGCAATCTCCTCCTCTGTAACAGAGGAAGCCACCCATCGGCCCTGTAGGCTGGGTCCGGACATGACTGGGAAGCTTGAAGCAATGAAGTTGAGCCTTGGGTGCTGGAACTTGAGGTTGGGAAGGCTGAGGAGAGGTTTGGCGTAAACAGAGACGACCCTTGGCTCCTTTATAAAGGCACCGGGTATCGAACGCTTCCTCCTAAGCCTGAAAACCAGCCTATTCCTAAGGAATCTTCCCAGTGGAACGGTTGGGTTGCCCACGCTCGTATTAATGAGAATCCCGCAATAAGGGGACACGATCTCTGCCTCGACAAGACGTGCCAATAAAAACCACGCCTCGAAACATGGAACGGCAGGACAAGAAACGGTTCGAAATAATGACTGGACAAGTGTGATGTCATGTTACAAAAAGTTGTCAGCAGATTGGACTCGTGAAAAATTATATTCTCTACGGTTGTATGTGGTACTTGTGTTGCAGATCCAGACACGTTCGTCCGAAGACTATCTTGGAGTATTCGGGAAGGGGAACCCGCCTTGCAATGCCGACGACAATTTGCGCGCCGGACACCTCGTCATTGAAGCCTAGTTCAGGGGCTACTGAGGGAGTCCTGGACTAAGGGGTCCTCGGGCGTCCGGCCTGTTGGACATGGGCCGGACTGATGGGCTGTGAAGATACGAAGACCGAAGACTCTCACCCGTGTCCGGATGGGACTCTCCTTGGCATGGAAGGCAAGCTTGGCGATCAAATATGAGGATTCTTTTTCTCTGTAACCGACTTTGTACAACCCTAGCCCCCTCCGGTGTCTATATAAACCGGAGGGGTTAGTCCGGATCGGAAGATAGACAATCGTAGTCATATAGGCTAGACTTCTAGGGTTTAGCCATTACGATCTCGTGGTAGATCAACTCTTGTAATACTCATATTCATCAAGATCAATCAAGCGGGAAGTAGGGTATTACCTCCATAGAGAGGGCCGGAACCTGGGTAAACATTGTGTCCCCTGTCTTCTGTTACCATCGACCTTAGACGCACAGTTCGGGACCCCGTACCCGAGATCCGCCGGTTTTGACACCGACACCTGGGCTTGCCAGGGTCTTTAGTGGCCTCCTGGGAGGAGCTGCGCGGCCTCTTCATCGTCCGCTTCGCGGCGCTAGCGCCCCAAGCCATCGCGGCACTCCTTGGCAGCTCGCAGGCACCAACCTCGGACCACCACGTCAAGCAGTTCTTCCGCCAAATGGGTGCCACCCACGCGTAGCGTGGAGCTCCTCCGGGCTGGGCGGCGCCTAAGGCCGACCTCACGTTCGACTCAAGGGACCACCCTGCAAATACGGTCGGTGCCGGCGTGCTCCTGATGCTCTGCACCCCCACCATCTGCAACATAGCGGTCACCAGGACCCTCATCGACGGCGGCGCCGGCCTCAATGTCCTCTCCGCTGAAGCGTTCAGCCTGCTTCATGTGCCCCATGGCCGGCTCCGCCCCACCAAGCCCTTCTCTGGGGTCGTTGATGGCTCCACCTTCCCCCTGGGGCAGATATGCCTCCCCGTCACCTTCGGCACCCGCGACAACTACTGCACTGAGCTCATCGACTTCGACATCGCCCACATCGGCCTCCCGTACAACGCCATTCTCGGGTACCCTACCTTGGCTAAGTTCATGGCGGCAACCCATCCTGGCTACATCCTCATGAAGATGCCGGGAAGCAACGGCGTTCTCACTGTGGCGGGGGACACCAAGGAGGTGCTCTTGGCCGTCAAGCTTGCATTCACGGCCGCGGGGGCCATGGGGCCAAGCGGGGAGGAGGCTCCGGAGGGCCCGGGGGCTGCCCCGACCAAGAATAAGCAGTTGTTCTCTGAAGATTGGGCTAAGACAAAACAAGTGCCTATTGACGAAGACGGGGGGTCGGGTGCCACCTTTACCATAGGCGCCGGCCTTCCCCGAGATCAGGTAGAGGCGTTGGTCAGCTTCCTCCGTGCGAACAAGGATGTATTCGTGTGGGAAGCGATGGACCTGGTCGGCGTTCCGCGCAGGGTGATCGAGCACCACCTCATGGTGTCCCCCAACACGCGTCCGTGAAGCAAAAGGCGCGGCGTCAAGCCCCAGAGAAGCAGTCGTTCATCGTCCAGGAGACTCGCAAGCTGCAGGAGGCCGGCGTCATCTGGGAGGTGCGGCACCCGGATTAGCTGGCGAACCCTGTTATCATCCCCAAGAAGGGCGGGAAGGAGCGCATGTGCGTTGACTTCACGAGCCTGAACAAGGCTTGCCCTCAGGACCCTTTCGCCCTTCCGCGCATCGACCAGATCGTCGACTCCACCGCTGAATGCAATCTGCTGTGCTTCCTGGACGCCTTCTCGGGCTATCATCAGATCAAGATGGCAGTGGAGGACGTAGAGAAGACGACCTTCTTGAACCCGTGCGGGGTGTACTGCTACACCTGCATGCCATCCGGGTCGCGCAATGCCGGGGCGACCTTCCAGCGACTAATGCACATCGCTTTGGGCAAGCAGCTGGGGAGGAACGTGGAGGCTTATATCGATGACACAGTGGTCAAGTCCCGGGAGGTGAAGACCCTTGTTGAAGATCTGGAGGAGACATTCGCCAACTTGTGCAAGGTGAAGTTACGGCTCAACCCGGAGAAGTGCGTGTTCGGCGTCAAGCTGCTGGGGTTCCTGGTGTCACACAGAGGGATCGAGGCAAACCAGATAAGGTCAAGGCCATAGAAAAGATGAGTCCACCGCAAAACCTCAAGGAGATGCAGAAGCTGGCGGGCTACGTAACCTCGCTCGAGCGTTTCATCTCCAAGCTAGGAGAGCGCGCTCTCCCCCCTTCTTCAAGCTGATGAAAAAAGGGCCCGTTCGAGTGGACTCCATAGGCTGATGCGGCCTTCCAAGACCTCAAGAGATACCTCACCAGCCCACCGGTGATGGTAGTGTCGCGCCCCCTTGAACCCTTGGTGCTCTACCTGGCCGCCACACCTCACTCAGCCAGCGCCGCCTTCGTGGCGGTCCGGGAAGAGCGTCAGGTCGAGGGTGCACGATGCCGCGCCCCGCAGCCGATCGAGGCGCCGTAGCCTCAGGACGACACTCCTGAGGCCACGGCCGCCCCTCCCGTCAGCAGGATCCCTGAGGATGGCGCCCCTGAGGCCGTAGCCATCCCATTGGACAACAATGCTCCTGAGGTCCCCCAACCTCGGGAGGCTCGGGATCCCGCTGATGCTTCCACCCTCGGCGAGCACCCGGTGAACTTCGTCCGCACGGTGCTGCGTGATGCGCGGGCACGCTACCCCATGCCACAAAGCTTATGCTCGTGCTCCTTGTTGCCTCCGGGAAACCGTGTCACTACTTCCAGGGCCACCCTTCAAGGTTGTCTCGGCCTACCCCTTAGAGAGGGTGCTCCGTAGCCCCAACGCTGCGGGGAGGGTCGCAGAATGGAACATCGAGCTGCAAGCGTTCCAGCTAGAGTTCAGCACCACCAGGGTCATGAAGGGCACGGCCCTTGCAGACTTTGTGGAAGAATGGACTGATGCTCCAGGCCGCGAAGTATGTGAAGATCGTTCCCTCATGCTCGGAGACGAGGCACCAGATGGATGGGTCAAGTACTTCGACGGCGCGTTCGTGCGCCAGGGTGCGGGGGCTAGAGCCGTGCTCATTTCGCCCACCAAGGACAAGCTCTACTAGGCCGTGCAACTCTGCTTTCAGCATGGCGAGAAGGTCTTCAACAACATTGCAGAGTACGAGGGCCTGATCACCGGACTCAAGGCTGCCGCAGCTCTGCGGGTCAGGCGCCTCACCATCAAGGGTGACTTGCATCTCCTCATCAACTTCTCCAACAAGGAGTACAAGCCGAAGGACGAGCACATGGAGGTATACCTTGAGGAGGTACGCAAAATTGAGAAACGATTCTTGGGCTTGGAATTGCAGCACGTGTCGTGACGCACAAACAAGGAGGTGGATGACATCACCAAAAGGGCATCCTGGCGTCTGCCTCAGGAGCCTGGCGTCTTTGAGGAGCGGCTCTTCAAGCCGTCGGCAGCTCCCCCCACCGCGGGATCAGCACCACCTCAGGAGGATGTCACACAGGCTCCCCCGTCGGGCGCCCCAGCATGCGGCCCAACCTTGGGAGCACGCCTCCTCCTTGCGCTCGAGCCTTAGGAGGGGTGCTGGACCGAGGAGTTCAAGGCATACCTGCTCCGGGGCACCCTGCCGGAGGAGGAAGAAGCGGAGCGTGTGGCCTACCAGGCTACTTCATACTACATCCAGGACAGTGAGCTCTATCGAAGGCGTCCGAACAACGTTTCTTTATGATGCATCTCTAGGGAGCAGGGATGCGAGCTACTGGCCGACATACATGGCGGGGACTGCGGGCATCACTCCTCGTCACGCACCCTCATGGGCAAGGCGTTCCATGGCGGATTCTACTGGCCAACGGCGCTCAACAATGCCACGGAGTTGGTGAGATCCTGTGGGGCATGTTAGTTCCATGCCAAGCAGATCCACCAGCCCGCTCAAGGCCTCCAGACCATCTCGCTCTCGTGGCCATTCGCGGTCTCAGGGTTGGACATCCTGGGCACGTTCCCTCGAGCGCCCGGGGGCTACCTCTACCTCTAGATCGCCATCCACAAGTTCACCAAGTGGGTGTAGGTGGAGGCCGTCCGCACCATCCCGACCGGCTCGGTCGTCAAGTTCATCAAGGGTCTCGTGAGCCGCTTCGGGATTCCTAACCGCATCATCACCGACAATGGCTCACAGTTCACCAACAAACTTTTCAAAACATATTGTGCTAACCTTGGAACGCAGATATGCTACGCTTCGGTGGCACACCCTCGGAGCAACGGCCAGGCTGAGCGCGCCAACGTAGAGGTCCTGAGGAGCCTCAAGGTGAGGTCCTTCAAGAAGAAGCTCGAGGCCTGCGGCAGGGGCTGGCTCGATGAGCTCCATTCCGTGCTGTGGTCCATCCGCACCACCACGACCAAGCCAACGGGCGAGACTCCGTTCTTCCTAGTCTATGGAGCCGAGGCGGTCCTGCCTCACGAGGCCAAGCACCATTCCCCACGGGTCCTAGCATTCGACGAGGCGCGCCAGGATGCCTCGCGGGAGATGGACCTCGTGCTGGGGGAGGAACGCCGCCGCCAAGCCTCGCTCCGAGCAGCGAGGTACCAGCAGGCGCTGCGGCGGTACCACTGCCACAGCATCCGCTCTAGGACGCTCGAGGTGGGTGATCTCATCCTGAGGCGGGTGCTCTCTAGGGAAGGGTTGCATAAGCTCTCGCCCATGTGGGAGGGCCCAGTCAGAATCGCTCGTGTCTCCCGGCCTGGCGCCGCACGCCTGGAGACGCAGGACAGGATCCCCATCCAAAACACCTGGAACATCCAGCACCTTCGGAAGTTCTACCCATGAAGCAAGGCCCCACGCCTGTGAAGGTGTCTGCTCGTGACACTCTCACGTAATAATGAGTTGGGGCTCTACACACCCCGAAGTCTCCTGAGCGCCGCCCTAGGGCCTCACGGGGGCTCCCACCCACGTCCTAGTGGAAGCACTTAGCTCCGTGCTGGTGAGAAGACTAGTATAGGTGCCAGACGCGGCTGTTTTTCGCTTGCTTTCTATATCTTGTTTGCAACTTCTTGAATGAAATTTGGAGCTTTCGTGCCTTTCGTTCGCAAGAGTTGGAATTTTCTCTCTTTTTGTTCGCCTTCCCAACCTTGTCCTAGGGAGAGCGGCATTTGCCCGTCGCTCCTCCTCGCGCGTCCCGCGCGCGGGGGCTAGGCAGGTGTGTGCGCCTGGGCTCACCCGCGATCACACCTCGCCAAAGCCTTGTCGCCCGATCTTCGGCGTCCTTAATCCTCGCGACACGCTCTCGAACGAGCTTGTGGGCATACGCACCCTCTTAAGTCCTTGCCTCCGGGCATCGCGACGTCGTGTACTAGCCATAACCAACCCACGCTCGGGGCTTGTGCGAGGTAGGACGAGATGCCCCCTGAGGCCGTCTAACCCTGCAGCTACATGACGGCCCCTGAAGCTCGGCGACTCTCGAGCCTTCAAGAAGGAAGCCCTTGGAAGCGGCCCCTGGAGAGGGCATGCCCCTGCAGCATGGAAGTCTACCACGAGTATACCGAGCTAAGTCACCCTGACCACATCTAGTAGCGGCACGGATATCACGGGACAATATCAAAAATAACAAGCATAGCATAGTGGCGCAAGCGTCGTGGTTCATTACACTCCCCGGCGGGGCCCTCTACTTTTTTTGAATGCAGGAAAAAGGAAAAGCAGGCCACGCAAATGCAGCGGCTCTCGAGGCTCGGCTCCAGCAGCGCCCAACCTCAGTCCGAATCCTCCTCTCGCTTCACTGGGCACGCCAGCGAGGCAGCTCGTCGCCTTCTCCGATCCGATCCCAGCGGCGTGGTGGTTCATCGTAGCTGCCATCGCTGGTTCTCTCCCTGGAGGAGGAGGAGCCACTGCTGGAGGTAGCACCGCCGTCGCCAAGGGTAAGCTCACCCTCGTCGTCATCACGGGCATCGCCGAGGGCGAGCTCGTCGTCGCCGCTGCCATCCTCCAGGCAGCACCCCGCACGCCGGTCGTCTTCCCCGAACACCCTCACATAGAGGGTCGCGAGTTCGTCGTACTTGAAGTGGAGGGTGCTGAGGGAGTCCTGGATTAGGGGGTCCTCGGACAGCCGGACTATATACTTTGGCCGGACTGTTGGACTATGAAGATACAAGATTGAAGACTTCGTCCCGTGTCCGGGTGGGACTCTCCTTGGCGTGGAAGGCAAGCTTGGCAATTCGGATCTGTAGATCTCCTCCCTTGTAACCGACTCTGTGTAACCCTAGCCCCCTCCGGTGTCTATATAAACCGGAGGGTTTAGTCCGTAGGACAAGAACAATCATAATCATAGGCTAGCATCTAGGGTTTAGCCTCTACGATCTCGTGGTAGATCAACTCTTGTAATACTCATATCATCAAGATAAATGAAGTAGGAAGTAGGGTATTACCTCCATCGAGAGGGCCCGAACCTGGGTAAACATTGTGTCCCCCGCCTCCTGTTAGCATCCGCCTTAGACGCACAGTTCGGGACCCCCTACCCGATATCCGCCGGTTTTGACACCGACATTGGTGCTTTCATTGAGAGTTCCACTGTGCCGTCACCATAAGGCTTGATGGCTCCTTTGATCATCGGCAACGATGCGATCCAGGGTGAGGTTCCTCCTCGGACAGATCTTCCTATTCGGCGGCTTCGCACTGCGGGCCAACTCGCTTGGCCATCCGGAGCAGATCGAGAGCTACGCCCCTGGCCGTCAGGTTAGGTTTGGAAACTTAAAGTATACTGCCGACATCCGCGGAGACTTGATCTTCGACGGATTCGAGCCCGTGTCAGGTGCGCCGCACAGTCACGACGAGCATGACTTAGCTCTGCCGCCGGACAGTGTTCGGGAGATCACCCCTGTGGCAGCTCCGGCCCTCGATCCGGAGCAGACCGCGCCGTCCGAGGACGGGTGGATGGACCCCGCCATGGAGGCCGCACACTCAGCGGCGATAGAGCCGAATACTGACTTCACCTCCTATGAGACATGTGTTGCCGGATCCTTGGATTCGTCCCCGGCCACGGGCTCCGAACCGCCTGCATCCGTGCCTATCAAATCTGATTGGGCACCGATCATGGAGTTTTCCTCCGCGGATATCTTTCAGCACTCGCCCCTGGGCGATGTGCTAAATTAATTAAGGTCTCTCTCCTTGTTAGGAGGCCCTTGGCCGACCTGTGTCCGGATTGAGTGGGAAGCGGACGATGAAGAAATTCGTTCCCCACCCACCACCCACTTAATAGCCACTGTCGATGACTTAACCGACATGCTTGATTTCGGCTCCGAAGACATCGATACTATGGACGACGATGTAGGAGAAGAACAGAAACCACCACCCACAGGGCGCGGGACTGCCACCTCATCATATGATATATACATGGTGGATACCCCCAAAGAAAGCGATGGCAGTAAGGGAACAGAGGATAATCCCCTAGAGAAGCAATCTAAGCACCGGCGTCAACGGCGCCGCTCTAAGCCCCGCCATAGCAAAAGCGGTGATACCGGCACAAGAGACAATAGCGTTGCGAATAGTGCCGAAGACGAAGACAATCCCCTCCAGCCAGGCCTCGAGCGGGAGGATGGGCAAGCTAGCCCTAAGGAACAGGCAGCAGACGGAGAATCAGAGGATGACAATTACATGCCTCTCTCCGAAGACGAGGTCAGCCTCGGCGACGAAGAATTTATCGTGCCTGAGGATCCCGTCGAACAGGAGCGCTTCCAGCGCCAGCTTATAGCCACAGCAAAAAGCCTGAAGAAAAAGAAACATCAGCTTAGAGCTGACCAAGATCTGCTAGCAGATAGATGGACTAAGGTCCTAGTGGCCGAGGAATACGAACTCGAGCGCCCAACCAAAAGTTACCCAAAGCGCAGGTTGCTACCCCAACTCGAGGAGGAAGCATTAAAGCCTACGCTTCCTACGTATGATGCGGCTGACCGGCCACCTCGTGGCCGAGACAAAGCGGCATATCAGGCCGAAGTCCAGCCCGCATCCCGGCGCCAGTCAAACAGAAATACCAAGGCCCGGGTTAACACGCAGGACCTGCGAGACGTATTGGAAAGCAAAGCAGGACATGCAAGATCGATCTACGGATCACGGGGGCGCGCCCCAACACGTGACGACGACCGTCATGCCGGATATACTAAAAGCAAATCCGGCCGGGCCGAATACAGCAAACAGGACTCGTATGAACTGCATCGCGATATAGCCCAGCACAGAGGCGCCGCACACCCCCTATGCTTCACTGATGAAGTAATGGATCACGATTTCCCAGAAGGTTTTTAACCTGTGAACATTGAATCATATGATGGTACAACAGATCCCACGGTATGGATTGAGGATTTCCTCCTCCACATCCACATGGCCCATGGTGATGATCTACATGCCATCAAGTACCTCCCATTAAAACTCAAAGGACCTACTCGGCATTGGCTCAATAGCCTGCCGGCAAACTCCATTGGCAGTTGGGAGAATTTGGAGGACGCATTCCTTGACAACTTTCAGGGCACTTATGTGCGACCACCAGACGCCGATGACTTGAGTCACATAACCCAACAGCCAGGGGAATCAGCCAGGAAATTCTGGACTCGGTTCCTAACAAAAAAGAACCAAATTGTCGACTGTCCGGATGCCGAGGCCTTAGCGGCATTTAAGCATAACATCCGCGATGAGTGGCTCGCCCGACACCTCGGCCAAGAAAAACCGAAGTCCATGGCAGCCCTCACGACACTCATGACCCGCTTTTGTGCGGGCGAGGACAGCTGGCTGGCTCGCAGCAACAACACAACAAGAGATCCTGGCAATTCAGATGCCAAAGATAGCAACGGCAAGCCACGGCGCAACAGACACAAGTGCCGCAATAACGGCGACAACGCCGAAGACACGGCAGTTAATGCCGGATTCAGTGGCTCTAAATCCGGTCAGCGGAAAAAGCCGTTCAAAAGAAGCAATCCGGGCCCGTCCAGCTTGGACCGTATACTCGATCGTTCGTGCCAAATTCATAGCACCCCCGATAAACCGGCCAACCACACCAACAGAGAATGCAGGGTGTTCAAACAGGCCGGCAAGTTGAATGCCGAAAACAAGGAAAAGGGGCTTTATAGCAACGACGAGGAGGAGCCCCGGCCGCCGAACAAAGGAGGACAGAAGAAATTTCCTCCCCAAGTGAAAACGGTAAACATGATATACGCAACCCATATCCCCAAGCGGGAACGAAAACGCGCACTGAGGGACGTCTATGCGATGGAGCAAGTCGCCCCAAAGTTCAACATATGGTCTTCTTGTCCGATCACCTTCGATCGTAGGGACCACCCCACCAGTATCCGTCATGGCGGTTCTGCCACATTGGTCCTTGACCCCATCATTGACGGATTTCACCTCACTCGAGTCCTTATGGACGGTGGCAGCAGCCTGAACCTGCTCTATCAGGATACAGTGCGCAAAATGGGCATAGACCCCTCGAGGATCAAACCCACCAAAACCACCTTTAAAGGTGTCATCCCAGGTTTAGAGGCCTGTTGCATGGGCTCAATCACACTGGAAGTGGTCTTCAGATCTCCGGACAACTTCCGAAGCGAGGAATTAATCTTCGGTATCGTCCCCTTCCGCAGTGGCTATCACGCACTGCTCGGACGAACCGCATTTGCCAGATTCAATGCGGTACCGCATTATGCATACCTCAAGCTCAAAATGCCAGGACCTCGCGGGGTTATAGCAGTTAATGGAAACACAGAACGCTCGCTCCGCACGGAGGAGCACACCGCGGCCCTCGCAGCAGAAGCGCAAAGCAGCCTTATGAGGCAAACTGCCAATTCGGCGAAAAAGACCTCGGACACCTTCAAGCAAGTCCGGAGTACCCTGCAAGAGGATCGCTAGGCACGTTTAGAGCTCGCCTAGCAATTAGGCCTCCGTCCTAGCCCCAATCAAGCGGCAAAATTTGCGCCGCGCATACATAATTACGCACTCAAGATACCATGGGCATAGGCGGAGGCACGACCATGGCACGGTCCACAATGCTGCTCAACCGCTTCAGGACCTGTATACCTTTAACATTTACTTCCTTTCAGGCCCCTAATCTACGAAGGCCCTCTCCGATCGACTGATTATTGGACCCGTCACGGGAAGGAAACACCAAGGAAGCAAGAAGCTTTGACGTACAAGGGAATCCTTAGGTGGTCTCTGATAACGATCGATATACCTGTTTTGCATACCCACACGCAGCTTGCCCTTGGATAGGACATGTCAATAGTCCTATTTTTTACTTATTGCATTACATGTATGCATACACTTTGATGTATCATTTAAATAACAATGTACAGCATTAGCTCATTATTGCATTCCTTTATCTTTCTTCCTTGTCTGCTTATCTACGACAAATTGCACCCATACATTTTGATACGACCAGTGCGCCAGGGGCTTCGGTGTACCCCATAACACGGCATGAAAAGTCCGAACACTTCCGATAGTGCGGCACCCCGAACTTATAGCATTATATGCATCAGCTCGGAATCATGTCTTGGGTCAATAGTTGGGTTTGCCCGGGTCCCATGTTTTGGTACCTTACGTTCCGCTACATCGGCTAAGGTAGCACTGGGAGAACTACTGCGATTGTGTCCCAGTTCTTCCGGACGAGCACCTCAGTAGAGAAAGCCGAAAACTGACTATCATGATGCGGCGAGAGCTGGTCTCTATTCGAGAGGTTTCAAATCCTTAAAGATTTTTTCCGCTTCGGGCGAGGAGTCGGCCTTGTCCGATTTAGGCGTATATAGCGCCCCAAGTTCGGCCCTTCGAATACTAGGGGCTTCACCAAAATTTAAAATTGTATACTTCTATGGCTAAGTGAGAGTGATAAAGCTTTATAGTCCGATTGCCTGGTTCGTTGTGCTGAACACCTCCTTCGAAGGACCCAAAACTGGGATAAAGAGTGACCAGGTTTATCCCGAACACATCAGTACTAGTTACATGGGGGCAGAAGCCGACGACTCGCCAACTCTCAAATTTTATAAACGGCCGCACAGAAGGTAATATTTTAAATTTGCAAGCGTTACATAGCGCACATGAACTCGTTTCATATTACAGGATCACATGAGTACATTCATTCAAATATTACATCCTTAGCACATTCCTCTGCCACAAGGCGAGCACCCTTCAGGACACTGTATAATACTTTTCGGGGTGGCGATGCTCCTTGCACTCCGGCGGCCCCTCCTTCACCAGCTTTTCGGCGTCCATCTTCGCCCAGTGCACTTTCGCTCGGGCAAAGGCCCTGCGGGCACCCTCAATGCAGACGGGCTGCTTTATGACTTCAAACCGTGGGCAGGCAGTCACAAGCCGCCTTACCAGGCCGAAGTAGCTGCCAGGCAGGGGCTCGCCAGGCCACATCCGGACTGTAAGACCCCTCATGGCCAATTCGGCCGCCTTGTGAAGCTCGACCAGTTGCTTCAACTGGTCGCTCAAGGGCATTGGATGTTCGATCCCACAATACTGAGACCATAACAACTTCTCCGTCGAGCTCCCTTCCTCGGCCCGGTAGAACTCTGCGGCATCCGATACGCTGCGGGGCAGATCTACGAATGCTCCTGGAGAGCTCCGAATTCGGGTAAGTAAAAGGAACATTTCCTTCACATGCTTGCTTTGCATAAAGAATGCCTTACCCGCTGCTATCTTCTTGACCTCCTGAATCTCCTGGAGGGCCTTTTGGGTTTCGGCCTTGGCATTTTGTGCGTTCTCGAGGGCCTTCGCAAACTCGGACCCTTGCGTCTTAGAGTCACGCTCCAAGGACTCGTATTTTTTGACAAAATCCTGGAGCTCTTGCTGAACCTCGCCGACTCGGGCCTCATGCTTCTCGCGCTCAGTGCGCTCCTTGGCCGCTTTGTCTTCGGCCTCGGACAACGCCTTCTTCAGGGCCGCCACTTCGGTCGTGGCCCCTGGCAAAATTCATGACGATCCTATGATTTAACAACCATCTTCTTTTTTTATTGATATACAGACGGGGTATCACTTACCTTTGTTCTCCTCAAGCTGCCTCTTGGTAAGGCCAAGCTCTTCCTTGGACCGCTCAAGGTCCCGCTTCAGTACGGAGACCTCCGCAGTACGTGCGGCAGCGGCCAGCAACGAAGCCTTCTTATGCACATAGACATACTCTGATTAGACTCCTGTGATTATCATTTGATCCTCTGTTCGGCCTTTCTTTGCGAACGCCAAACAGAGTATCAGGGGCTACTGTCTATGCTGTAACATTTTCTCATAATTTGATTACTTACCTCAAAGACTGTTAGGAGGCTGGCACAGGCTTCAGTCAGTCCGTTTTTGGCGGACTGAACCTTCTTGACCACCGCACTCATGATAGTGCGGTGCTCTTCGTCAATGGAAGCACCATGAAGCGCTTCTAGCAAATTGTCCGATGCCTCTGGATGGACAGAGGCCATCGGCACAGATGGCTTGCCCCTCTTGGTGAGGGGTCGCCTGTCAGAATCCAGAACCACTGGAGGTTCCGGCGCAATATTCGGCTTGGGGCTAGACTTGCTGCCCCCGGCATTAGGGCCCATGGGAGTCTTGCCCCTCGTGCGCCCAACGCCTGGAATGTCGCCTTGGGGCGCCTCCGGAACTGTCTCCCCTTGGTTCAGTGCCCTTTGAGACAACACCTCGACGTCGTCCGTAGGGCGGGGGGAGGAGGTGGTCGGGAGTGAATCGCTGTTCATATCCGACGGGCCCAAAGAATCATCCGAAGAGGATACGTCGATATGGGCTTTGGATGGACTGCATGATCATGTTCGGCATGATAAGAAGCAATAAAATAAAACATACCAAGAACTATTATGGTATCCGGATACTCACGACTTCGCCAGGGGCTTGCACCTGGGTAACCACCCCTCGTCGCTGCAAGCGGCCGTTGTGGAGCAGTTCGGAAGGAGAGTCCTTCCCTTCTTGGACCTTCGGCCTCCCTAGACGGGGCGGCCTTTCTTTTCTTGTCTCCACCGGCTGGGGGGGGGAGAACTTTCTTCTTCCTCCTCGTTTTCGTGGGAGGAGGGCGACGCGGTGTTATCGGACGATGAGTCCGATACGACCTTGCGCCGGAGACCTTTCCTGGTCCCCGTGGCCTTTTTCTTGGTCTTCTTCTCTGGCGCCTCATAGGGCGCCGAAACCAGCATCTCCGTTAGGAGAACCCTTGCTAGATCTTCGGGCAGTGGGGCCGGACAATCAATCTGCTCCGTTGTCGCGACCCAGTCCTATTAAATGGCATGGAGGCTTACATCCCTCACATGATTATACTGGGGAAAAATATCCTATGAGATATAAGGAGCTTACCGGATTGCCATGGCGCTTCGCACTGAGTCCGCGATCCTCGGTAAGGGGAGGAGGTACCTGTGCGGACTTGAACAGCACCTTCTAGATGTCTTGGTGCATTGTGTCGAAAAGCTCTTGCAGCGTCTGGTGCTTAGCCGGGTCGAACTCCCACAAATTGAATGCCCATCTTTGACACGGGAGGATCCGGCGGAAGAGCATGACTTGGACCACGTTGACAAGCTTGATTTTCTTGCATATCATGTTTTGGACGCAATTCTAGAGTCCGGTCAGCTCCACCGATGAACCCCAGGATATGTTGGAACACGCGGTACGCTACGCTAGCGCCAAATAAAATTTTCTACCGCGCACCCAAGTTCATGCTGCTGGAAATAGATCACGGGATCGAGTTTACCACTAGACGCGCAGTCACCCCAGCGGAAGTAGAGTTGGTGATGCGTGTAGCCGATCTCCCGGGCCGTCTCCTCCTCGCGTTGCCGATCTCCCGCGAACAGCGAAGACCCGTGAACGGTGATCTCTTGCGAACGGCACCTCGCGGTTCCCTCGAACGGTTCGTCCAAGCACCGCAGATGCGATGCCTCTAAGGTATCCACACGTACGGGGAGCAGCGTCGAGCGGCGGACTGCTAGGTCCAGTTGCGCAGCATGGGCATGGGGAGTGGCGGTGGCTAACCAGGGTTCCATCCAATCAACCCTAAGTGGTGTGCCCACTCCCCTTTATATAGACCTCCGAGGTGGGCTCAACACTTGAGCCCACTAGGAGTCCACATCCATTTTCCACTCAGATCCAATCCGAATGGGCTGCAGCCCCTTAAGTGTGCGACCCTATAGGTTCACGTACACATGGACATGACCAGAGTCGATAGTTGGTAGCGGCTCCTAGCAGAACGTGCCAACTCCCATGTGGGCGTAAAGTCGTTTGACGAACCTCAACAATGTGGCATATGCAACATTCCTTTTGCCTCACGATATTTGTTGTCGAGCTCAAGGCGAGTACTTGTCACCCTTGTGTTAGCTCGACCTCTCTTCTTGAAACCATGATACAGATTCCCGAACTGGGTTAACACTTAACCCAAGTCGCATGGCCATGCTTTCCGAATCTGATCACTCGAGAGGGCCCAGAGAATATCTCTCCAAATAGGAGGGGCAAATTCCATCTTGGTCAACCATGTCTCGCGGCATATCTCACGACTCACCTGAAAGCTAACTTTATAACTACCCAGTTACGGAGTAGCGTTTGATAGACCCTAAGTGAGTCGATCCTCATCCGAGAACATGCGAGGACCTTAGGTCTAGGACATGGCATAGACATTGCACTTGAGACTATTAGATGACTATATCTCGCTGCATCTCAAAGTGGGTCTGTCCGGCTCGGTGATCTCCATCCCCGAGCCCATACTATCGGTTTAGCATCTCCATGCACATGACTTGTGAAACATAGTCATCAACCAAGTCATATACTAGTCAAGGATATGTGTCCGCATAACCTTATCAACTAGGGACCATTAAAACAATCATCATACAATACATAGTTCCACAAACAAGTCACATACTTATTGATACATATCATTGATGACGTTCAAGGAAAATACAAAGGACTCATGAATACATATGGAAATATCATCATCACATGATTGCCTCTAGGGCATATCTCCAACAGTCTCCCGCTTGCACTAGAGTCAATCATTTAGGCATCATATGCCCATGGAGCTCATGTGCGCCTCATGCTTTGGACGTGGGAGAGGCTTCGTCAATGGATCAGCAACATTTGCATCCGTATGTACCTTGCGTATGTTTACATCACCTCTTTCGACAATGTCGCAAATAAGGTTAAAATGCCTGAGTATGTGTTGGGTTTTATGATGGTTCCGTGGTTCCTTGACTTGCGCAATGGCACCACTATTATCACAATAGAGGTCCAATGGATTAGACGCGCCCTCAACCACACCAAGATCAGAAATAAAATTCTTCACCCAAACACCTTCTTTTGCAGCTTCAGAAGCCGCAATGTACTCGACCTCTGTTGTAGAATCAGCTACCGTATCTTGCTTGGAGCTCCTCCAGCTCACTGCTCCTCCGTTCAGAATGAACACAAACCCAGATTGCGATCGACTATCATCCCTATCTGCTTGGAAACTAGCATCGGTGTAACTCTTTACAACGAGCTCATCCTCACCTCCATAAACCAGGATATTCTTAACAGTTGTCCAGTGACTCTCCCCTGGATCAGCCTGGTATCTGCCCACCATGCTAAGAGCAAAACTAACATCGGGACGAGTACATACCATAGCATACATGATGGACCCAACAGCCGAAGCATACGGAATCCCATCCATGCGTCTTCGCTCATCAGGAGTCGTAGGACTCTCAGTCTTGCTAAGACTAATGCCATGTGACATGGGCAAGAAAACCTTTCTCGGCATCTTGCATGTTGAACCGCTTCAACACCTTGTCAATATACGCACTCTGGCTTAATCCAATAAGCCTTCTCGATCTATCTCTATAGATCTTGATTCCCAAAATGTAAGCTGCTTCTCCCAAGTCCTTCATAGAAAAACTATTTTTCAATGAGTCCTTGACAGATTCAAGCATTTGAACATCATTTCCGATCAATAATATGTCATCCACATATAAGATCAGAAATGCAACTGAGCTCCCACTGACCTTCTTGAATACACAATGATCACAGTCATTCTTGATGAAGCCAAACTCTTTGATAGCTTCATTAAAACGAATGTTCCAATTCCGAGATGCTTGCCTTAATCCATAAATGGATCTCTGAAGCTTGCATACCATGCTAGACTTCTTTGGATCGACAAAACCCTCGGGTTGTGTCATATACACATCCTCGGTTAAATTTCCATTAAGGAAAGCCGTTTTGACATCCATCTGCCATATTTCATAGTCGAAATATGCCGCTATAGCAAGAATGATCCGAATTGATTTAGGCATCGCTACCGGTGAGTAAGTCTCATCATAGTCAACTCCTTGAACTTGTCGATAACCTTTAGCAACAAGTCGAGCCTTATGGACTGTGACATTTCCGTCCATATCAGTTTTCTTCTTAAAGATCCACTTGCACTCAATGGCTCGAATGCCATCTGGTAGATCAACCAAGTTCCAAACTTGATTGTCATCCATGGACTTTAATTCGGATCTCATGGCCTCAAGCCATAACTCGGAATCAGGGCTCTCCATCGCTTCCGCATATGTAGTCGGCTCATTGTTCTCCAAGAACAACACATTGCAGTCATGCAAATTGCGTAACCTTTCCGACCTCCATGGAACCGGTGTCGACTCCAATACGGGTTCCCTGACTAACTCCGGTGTGACAGTATCACCTACCGGAACGTCCCCATGTGGTTCTCGAATTTCTTCTAGTCGGACCGTCCTCCCACTAGCCTTCCGATTGAGAAACTCTTTCTCAAGGAAAACTCCATGTCGAGCAACAAACACTTTGCCCTCTTCACGGTTGTAGAAGTAATATCCCAAGGTTTCCCTTGGATATCCCACGAATATGCACTTGTCCGATTTGGGTGTGAGCTTATCTGACTGGAGTTGTTTGACATATGCTTGACATCCCCAAATTTTCAGAAAAGACAAACTGTGACTCTTCGCAGTCCATATCTCATATGGTGTCTTATCTACGGACTTAGATGGTACCCTGTTTAGTGTGAAAGCTGCAGTTTCTAGAGCGTATCCCCAAAATGACAAGGGTAAATCCGACTGACTCATCATCGATCGGACCATGTCCAACAGGGTCCGATTGCTCCGTTCTGACACACCATTTCTCTGTGGCGTACCCGGAGGAGTCAGTTGTGGAACTATTCCACGATTCTTCAGATGATCATCAAACTCCTGGCTCATATACTCACCGCCACGATCAGATCGTAGAAGTTTGATTTTCTTGCCGAGTTGATTTTCCACTTCGTTCTGAAACTCCTTGAACTTTTCAAAAGTTTCTGACTTGTGCCTCATCAAGTAGACATATCCATATCTACTCAAGTCGTTGGTGAAAGTCACGAAGTATTGGAAACCACCTCTGGCTGCCGTGCTCACTGGTCCACATACATCACTATGTATAAGTTCCAACAACTCGGACGCCCTCTCGCAACTCTTTGCAAAAGGAGTCTTAGTCATCTTACCGAGTAGGCAAGACTCGCATGTCTCGAATGATACAAACTCAAACGAAGTTAGAATTCCATCATCATGGAGCTTCTTCATGCGCTTTTGACTAATGTGTCCTAGTCAACAATGCCAGATGTAAGTCGGATTTATCTCATTAGGCTTATGCCTCTTGACATTTATGTTATAGACTGATTCACCTTCAAGATCTAGGATAAATAACCCATTTACAACGGGTGCAAAGCCATGAAACATATTATTCAAGTAAATAGAACAACCATTGTCCTTAATACTGAATTCATAACCTTGTCTCATCAAACATGAGGCCGAAATAATGTTTCGACTCAAAGCAGGAACATAATAACAATTATCAAGTTCCATTACAAATCCTGAAGGTAAATTAAGTTGCATAGTGCCGACGGCCAATGCAACAACTCTTGCTTTATTCCCGACGCGAATGTCAACTTCTCCTCTTATGACATTCCTAGTTCTGCTTAGACCCTGCATCGAGTGGCATATGTGAACAACCGATCTGGTATCATATACCCAAGAGCTACTAGAAACATCAGCAAGATAAATGTCTATAAGATATACAACAAGTGTACCTGAAGAAGAAGTCATACTTCCAGTCTTCTTGCCCTTCTCGGCAAGCCACTTGCTACAGTTCCTTTTCCAGTGTCCGGGTTCCTTGCAATGAAAGCAAATACTCCCCGAAGCCGTCCCTGACTTAGGCGCAGCCGCTGTAGTTGGAGTTGCCTCCTTCTCTTTGCCCTTTGCCTTAGCCTTTTTCTTGGACCAGCTCTTCTTGAACTTAGCCGAGTTCTGCACCATCAACACTTGACGATGTGTACCTTTCTTGATATCCTGCTCTGCCACTTTGAGCATCCCATGCAATTCAGTGAGCTTCTTTTCCATCCCATGCATATGGTAGTTCGAGATGAACGGCCCATAGCTGTCCGGAAGAGAACCCAGAATTGTATCTGTGGACAACTCATCCCCAAGTGGGAAGCCCAGCCTATCCAGAGCTTGCATGTACCCGATCATCTTGATCACATGCGGGCTCAGTGGATCACCCTCTTTCAGCTTACAATCCATCAAGGATCGCCAGACGTTGAACCTTTCGGTCCTAGCCTGCATTTGAAACATGCTCTTAAGGTTCTCGATCATATCGAAAGCCTCAATATTTTCGAACTGCTGCTGCAGATCGGGCTCCATAGAAGCCAGCATGAGACAGCTGATCTCGTTTGATTCATCAACGAGTTTCTGGTAGGCATTTCTGGCTGTGGCATTAGCATTATCGGCAGGTTCCTCTGGAAGCGGATTCTCTAGAACTTGTTCCTTTTTCTCATGCCTAAGAACAATTCTCAGGTTTCTATACCAGGTGGTAAAGTTTGTTCCATTCAATTTATCTTTTTCCAGGATTGATTTCAACGCAAAAGGGGTAACTTGAGCAGGTGGTGCCATTGATCTACAACAGAAATATGCAAAACACTAAGACATGTATTCATGAAGAGTAATTCATATTAAACATTTTAATAAGATCATTACTCCCACTAAAATCAACATCCCTCGGTTGATACTTAGTGATTCAAGATCCAAGATCAACATGTCAACTAGTGAGCTTTTGCATCACCGCTAGAGGACAAGATCACTCGGTAAGCAACTCTTGCTAATCGTATCTCCATACGACTCTTGTTGTTGGGGACATCTCATGCCTCGCCAACTCCTATGCCTCATAGCCCAAAACTGTTTTGATAGCCATGACAAGTCAACCAATGCTCCGCATGTAAGTGTCTGACACAAACCCATCACTTCAAGGAGATCTAGTGGCACCCTAATTTCATAGGCCCGCCACTAAATATACTTGACATGTGAAGGTGCAGCAATTGGGGAGGCATTTGTACTTGACATTCTTTGAGGGATCACCCTACTTAAAACATCTACCATGCAAAAGGAAGGATGCATAAAAGGGATAAACTTTCACAGGCAGTTTATGTATGTGTGATATGGTATAGCCCCTTTTCACAGCGTGTGGTGATCTCCATCTCCACGTGCGCAGTCTGCCCATGCATGGTTGTCGTCGTGGTGATCTCCATCTCCACGCCATGGTGTCAACCGCCAAGTGTTACATAAGATACTATGCTATTAAAAACTAATAGCTACTGAAAGTAAATTACATTACATGGCTTCTCATGTTGACACGCAGGTCATTAATACAATAATGGGACAACCATATGGCTCCTGCCGGTTGCCGTACTCATGACACGCAGGTCATGAAACAATAATATACAAGCAACATACATGGGCTATACCAAATCACAGTCATTCCCTGCAAAAACGAGTCAGACGTTCTACCGCCGAAGATAAAACCTTCTGAAACTCTATCTTCCAAGCGGATTTTGGCCTAGCCAGAAGCGCCGAAATCCTCTTCCAGAGTTTCGCCGCTAATCCAACTTTTTGTTAGCTTCCGTTTGACAGGTCGTGGAGCAAAATCGGAGTTCGTATGCAAAAGTTACAGCCGTTTTACCGAGACCGCTCCAACAGATTTCAGCACCGCGGAAATCACATTTCCAAGGTGTTGATC
This sequence comes from Triticum aestivum, assembly GCF_018294505.1. Lineage (NCBI taxonomy): Eukaryota > Viridiplantae > Streptophyta > Magnoliopsida > Poales > Poaceae > Triticum > Triticum aestivum. The sequence goes on along the minus strand of NC_057811.1, from coordinate 332,570,311 downwards.
TATGTTCCGATTCGATCAATCTCATTGATCTTCGCATGCTGCATCCGGATTTACGTTCCACTGTCTACCCCGATGGCGGACAACCCACCGGTAGGGGTAAGTCGTGTCACAACCTCTGCATCACGATCACAAAAACAAGATCACGAAACCAACCTTCAACACTCACATGCGCGACCGATCTCATCGACCCGCACCTGAGCCGATCTACATATCTCATATGCATATCATCAAATCTATTACCACACAGCGGATTCTCTAATACCACTGTTGGAACACGCGGTACGCTATGCTAGCGCCAAATAAAATTTTCTACCGCGCACCCAAGTTCATGCTGCTGGAAATAGATCACGGGATCGGGTTTACCACTAGACGCGCAGTCACCACAGCGGAAGTAGAGTTGGTGATGCGTGTAGCCCATCTCCCGGGCCGTCTCCTCCTCGCGTTGCCGATCTCCCGCGAACAGCGAAGACCCGTGAACGGTGATCTCTTGCGAACGGCACCTCGCGGTTCCCTCGAACGGTTCGTCCAAGCACCGCAGATGCGATGCCTCTAAGGTATCCACACGTACGGGGAGCAGCGTCGAGCAGCGGACTGCTAGGTCCGGTTGCGCGGCATGGGCATGGGGAGTGGCGGTGGCTAACCAGGGTTCCATCCAATCAACCCTAAGTGGTGTGCCCACTCCCCTTTATATAGACCTCCGAGGTGGGCTCAACACTTGAGCCCACTAGGAGTCCACATCCATTTTCCACTCAGATCCAATCCGAATGGGCTGCAGCCCCTTAAGTGTGTGACCCTATAGGTTCACGTACACATGGACACGACCAGAGTCGATAGTTGGTAGCGGCTCCTAGCAGAACGTGCCAACTCCCATGTGGGCGTAAAGTCGTTTGACGAACCTCAACAATGTGGCATATGCAACATTCCTTTTGCCTCACGATATTTGTTGTCGAGCTCAAGGCGAGTACTTGTCACCCTTGTGTTAGCTCGACCTCTCTTCTCGAAACCATGATACAGATTCCCGAACTGGGTTAACACTTAACCCAAGTCGCATGGCCATGCTTTCCGAATCTGATCACTCGAGAGGGCCCAGAGAATATCTCTCCAAATAGGAGGGGCAAATTCCATCTTGGTCAACCATGTCTCGCGGCATGTCTCACGACTCACCTGAAAGCTACCTTTATAACTACCCAGTTACGGAGTAGCGTTTGATAGACCCTCAGTGAGTCGATCCTCATCCCGAGAACATGCGAGGACCTCAGGTCTAGGACATGGCATAGACATTGCACTTGAGACTAACAGATGACTATATCTCGCTGCGTCTCAAAGTGGGTCTGTCCGGCTCGGTGATCTCCATCCCCGAGCCCATACTATCGGTTTAGCATCTCCATGCACATGACTTGTGAAACATAGTCATCAACCGAGTCGTATACTAGTCAAGGATATGTGTCCGCATAACCTTATCAACTAGGGACCATTAAAACAATCATCATACAATACATAGTTCCACAAACAAGTCACATACTTATTGATACATATCATTGATGATGTTCAAGGACAATACAAAGGACTCATGAATACATATGGAAATATCATCATCACATGATTGCCTCTAGGGCATATCTCCGGCCCTTCTCTTTCCAGGAGGTGAGCCGCATGGGGATGCCGGATCGAAATTCGGGGGCCGCCACCCAGTTGGTGTCGCGCGGCTCAGTGATGTAGAACCACCCCGATTGCCACCCCTTCACGGTCTCCACATAGGAGCCTTCGAGCCAGGTGACGTTGGGCATTTTGCCCACCATGGCGCCTCCGCACTCCGCTTGCTGCACGACCACCACCTTCGGTTTAACGTTGAAGGTCTTCAGCCATAGGCCGAAGTGGGGCTTGATGCGGAGGAAGGCCTCGCACATGACGATAAACTCCGAGATGTTGAGGATGAAATTAGGGGCCAGATCATGAAAATGCAGCCCGTAGTAGAACATGAGCCCGCGAACAAATGGGTGAAGGGGAAATCCCAGCCCGCGGACGAAGTGGGTGAGGAATACCACCCTTTCGTGGGGTTCGGGGGTGGGAACGATCTGCCCCGCATCTGGGAGCCGGTGCGCGATATCTGCGGCCAGGTATCCGGCTTCCCGGAGCTTCGTAATGTTCTCCTCCGTAACGGAGGAGACCATCCACTTGCCTCCTGCTCCGGACATGTTTGGAGTGTTTTTTTCCGGAGAAAATGCGAACTTGGGCGCTGGAGCTCGAGTGCACGAGAATGGATGAGCAGGGAAGAAGAAGGTGTGGGTAAAGAGGAGGAGTCCTTGTCCCTTTATAAGGGTGGTAGAAACTGTGCGCCTCCCCACTCGCTTGGTAAACTCGCTTATACCCCAAGCGCCGTGATTGATGGCGCGGTTGGGTTACCCACACCCGTATTGATGAGAATCCTGTGATAAGGGGACACGATCTCTGCTTCGACAAGACGTGCCAGGAAAACCGCCTCGCAATATGTGCAGCAGCTGGTTGAGAAAAACGGTTCGAATAATGACCGGGCCATGGCGTGATGTCACGTTATGAAAAGTTGTCAGCGGATTAGATTTGTGGAAATATTATAATCTCTACGGTGGTATGTGGAATTTGTTTTGCAGAGCCGGACACGATCCTTGTGTTCAAAATCTTCTATGGAGTATTCGGAGGAGGAACCCGCCTTGCAATGCCAAAGACAATCTGCGCGCCGGACTCATCATCATTGAAGCCTTGTTCAGGGGCTACTGAGGGAGTCCTGGATTAGGGGGTCCTCGGACAGCCAGACTGTATACTTTGGCAGGACTGTTGGACTATGAAGATACAAGATTGAAGACTTCGTCCCGTGTTCGGGTGGGACTCTCCTTGGCGTGGAAGGCAAGCTTGGCAATTCGGATCTGTAGATCTCCTCCCTTGTAACCGACTCTGTGTAACCCTAGCCCCCTCTAGTGTCTATATAAACCGGAGGGTTTAGTCCGTAGGACAAGAACAATCATAATCATAGGCTAGCTTCTAGGGTTTAGCCTCTACGATCTCGTGGTAGATCAACTCTTGTAATACTCATATCATCAATATCAATCAAGCAGGAAGTAGGGTATTACCTCCATCGAGAGGGCCCGAACCTGGGGAAACATTGTGTCCCCCGCCTCCTGTTACCATCCGCCTTAGACGCACAGTTCGGGACCCCCTACCCGAGATCCGCCGGTTTTGACACCGACAGGTGCACCTCCCGCTAAGGCCCTGCACGCGGGCGAACGGCTGTCAACCGCGGGTCAAGGACATGTGCCCGTGGCGGTGACCTCGACCCCTACCAATGAGGCCCTGCTGCTGCAGCCGTCAGCCTGCAGCCAGAGGCCATCAAGCCCCGCGGTCATCAGCGCTCCTGCAAAGAAGCACGGGAGCGAGAGCCAGATGCCTGCAGGCCTCTCCGGCCACACGACAAACTTCGGGAATGCGTCTGCTGAGTGGGAGCGTGGCCGTGGAGGCCGGGCGACCACGGCGCGCCTCCCACCATCGCAGGAGCTGCCCCGTCCTCGGCGGCTCCCGCCACGAGAGGAAGTGCCGCCGCGGCTGCCTGAGGTGGCGCCTGCTCTCGAAGAGGTGTGCCCGCGCCCGCGCGGATCCACCACCATGGTCGCGGCATATTTGCGGGGGCGTCTGCGGCCTCTCTTGGGCGGCGGTGAACCCGGCCCCTCCTTGGGGGCCTTCCCTTTTCCGTCCTGGAGAACCTTCTCGTCGGTTCCATGGACACTTCGGCAAGACGGCGAGATAAGGAGGAAGAAGAAAGAGCGAGCAGTGAGAAGATGGAGGTGAGCAGGAGGGCTCCGCCCTTCCCCCCATTTATAACCAGAGGGACACCAACCGCCGGCCTCCATGATCCCCGGTAATGATGATCTTCCTGCATGCAGCAGGCAGTTGTCAAGTCGGGTGGTTGCCGAGGCAGCGTGGGGAAGCGGAGATGCCCACGTCCCATCCAACGCCACTCGTCAACTGGGCCCGCATGCGATTAGGGCCCGCGGCGCATCGCCTCGAAGCCAAGTCCAAGCGCGCCTTGGGCCCGGGGGCTACTGTCGGCGTCCTGGGAACCGGGGTACCCAGACTTGCCTGCTTGTGGCCCACGGCGTGGCTCCCTCAACGGCCTGGTACGGCCCATCTTTAGCATCAACAACACAAGACCCTTGAGAGGGGCCAAGCCTCGCGAGGCGGATGACTCGAAGACCTCCAGAAGGAGTGGCCCCCTAGGCTGGCTCCTGAGGAGCGGAGATTTCTATGCGAGCCCACATCTCGTGAGGTTTGGATGACGCAAACCATGACGACCAAGGCCAGGCGGGCGCCAGCGGGCGCAGTACAGCAGGTTTCCTCTTCGGTGCTAAAGAAGCAAGCGCAGGCGCGGAGTCCCGAGGGATCAACCAAATGTTTCCATTTCCATGCTACAAGACCAAGACCACCAGGACAGCAGGACGAAGGTCATCGCAGAGCCCACCACAGCGTCATGACCAGAAGCTTTGCAGGCGAAGACCACCTTTCATCGGGATAAGATGTACTTCTTTTCCCCTCAAATTGGCCGTTGTGGGATCCCTTCCTGCCTTGTTTTGGAGGAAGAGGACCAAGGCCGCTATAAATATAGGTTAGCCACCACCATAGGAGGGGATTCAGACCATTCACACCCACACCAGCACAAGAACACCACCTGAGACTGTTCTTCCTCTCTACTAGTTCATCCTCAGCCCACCTCGAGGCTAATCCACCACAAAGCAAGAGTAGGGTTTTACACGGCGAGGTGGCCCGAACCTAGGTAAACTATTGTGTCCCATTTCTTTCCAGTTCGTCAAGCTAGACCATGAGATCGTAGACTTGGCATACTGGGGAGGTTGAGTTCTTCGCACGCACCCTAGAGTTCGAATCTTTCTTGGGTCTGCGGAGCCCTGAATCCGACAATGTTGAACCGCTTCAACATTTTAACTATGTACGTGCTCTGGCATAAGCCGAGCAGCCTCCACGATCTATCTCTATAGATCTTAATGCCTAAAATATACACTGCCTCACAAAGGTCCTTCATCGAAAACTTGCCATTCAATGACTCCTTGACCGAGTTCAGCATTGAAACATCGTTTCCGATCAACAGGCATCCTCTTCGCTTTTGATGAAACCGAGACCAATGTGGACCTCATCAAAACGAATATTCCAGCTCCGAGATGCTTGCCTCAACCCATAAATGGATCTCTTGAGCTTGCATACCTTACTAGCGCTAGTCAGATCGACAAAACCCTCGGGTTGTATCATATACATGTCCTCGGTTAAATTTCCATGAAGGAAAGCCGTCTTCACATCCATCTGCCATATCTCGTAATCGAAATATGCAGTTATAGCTAGTACGATCCTCGCTGACTTCAGTATCGCTACAGGCGAGTAAGTCTCATCGTAGTCAATTCCTTGAACTTGTCCATAACCTTTAGCGACAGGCCGACCTTGTGGATCTGAATATTTCCATCCACATCGGTTTTCTTTCTAACCTTCACAAATAATTTGAGTAGGTATGGGTATATCTACTTGATGAAACACAAGTCTGAAACATTTGAAAAGTTTAAATAATTTCAGAGTGAAGTGGAGAATCATTGTAACAAGAAAATAAAGTTTCTATGATCTGATCGCAGAGGCGAATTTTTGAGTTACGAGTTTGACCTTCATTTAAGACAATGTGGAATTGTTTCACAACTCATGCCACCTGGAACACCACAGCATAATGGTGTGTCCGAACGCCGTAACCATACTTTATTATATATGGTGCGTTCTATGATGTCTCTTACCGATTTTCCTTTATCATTTTGGGGTTATGCATTAAACATAGTCGCATTCATGTTCAATAGGGCACCGTCTAAATCCGTCGAAATGACACCGTATGAACTATGGTTTGGCAAGAAACCTAAGCTGTCGTTTCTTAGAGTTTGGGGATGTGATGCTTATGTCAAAAGGCTTCAGCCTGGTAAGCTCGGACCCAAAGCAGAGAAGTGTGTCTTCATAGGATACCCTAAAGAAACTATTGGGTATACCTTCTACCACAGATCCGAAGGCAAGATCTTTGTTGCTAAGAATGGGTCATTTCTAGAGAAGGAGTTTCTCTCGAAAGAAGTGAGTGGGAGGAAAATAGAACTTGATGAGGTAATTGTACCTTCTCTCGAATTGGAAAGTAGCACATCAGAGAAAACAGTTCCAGTGATGCCTACACCAACTAGAGAGAAAGATAATGATGATCATGAAACTTCAGATCAAGTTACTACTATACCTCGTAGGTCGACCAGAACACGCTCCGCACTAGAGTGGTATGGTAATCCTGTCCTGGAAGTCATGTTGTTGGACAACGATGAACCTACGAACTATGAAGAAGCTATGACAAGCCCAGATTCTGAAAAATGGCTTGAGGCCATGAAATCTGAGATAGGATCCATGTATGAGAACAAAGTGTGGACTTTGGTGGATTTGCCCGATGATTGGCAAGCCATTGAGAATAAGTGGGTCTTTAAGAGAAAGACGAACGATGATGGTAATATCGCTGTCTACAAAGCTTGACTTGTTGCAAAAGGTTTTCGACAAGTTCAAGGGGTTGACTATGATGAGACTTTCTCACCCGTAGCGATGCTTAAGTCTATCCGAATCATGTTAGAAATTGCCGCATTTTATGATTATGAAATCTGGCAAATGGATGTCAAAACTGCATTCCTTTACGGGTTTCTTAAAGAAGAGTTGTATATGATGCAACCAGAAGGTTTTGTCGATCCTAAAGGTGCTAACAAAGTGTGCAAGCTCCAGCGATCCATTTATGGACTGTTGCAAGCATCTCGGAGTTGGAATATACGCTTTGATGATGTGATCAAAGCATATGGTTTTATACAGACTTACGGAGAAGCCTGTATTTACAAGAAAGTGAGTGGGAGCTCTATAGAATTTCTGGTATTATATGTGGATGACATATTATTGATTGGAAATGATATAGAATTTCTGGATAGCATAAAAGGATACTTGAATAAGAATTTTTCAATGAAAGTCCTCGATGAAGCTGCTTATATATTGGGCATCAAGATCTATAGGGATAGATCGAGACGCTTAATAGGACTTTCACAAATCACATACCTTGACAAAGTTCCGAAGAAGTTCAAAATGGACCAGTCAAAGAAAGGGTTCTTGCCTGCGTTGCAAGGTGTGAAATTGAGTCAGACTCAAAGTCCGACCACGGCAGAAGATAGAAAGAAAATGAAATTCATTCCCTATGCCTTAGCCATAGGTTCTATTATGTATGACATGCTGTGTACCAGACCTGATGTGTGCCTTGCCATAAGTTTTGCAGGGAGGTACCAAAGTAATCCAGGAGTAGATCAGTGGACAGCGGTCAAGAATATCCTGAAGTACCTGAAAAGGACCAAGGATATGTTTCTCGTTTAGGGAGATGACGAAGAGCTCATCATAAAGGGTTATGTCAATGCTAGCTTCGACACAGATCCGGATGACTCTAAGTCACAAACCGGATACATATTTATATTGAATGGTGGAGCTGTTAGTTGGTGCAGTTCCAAGCAAAACGTCGTGGCGGGATCTACGTGTGAAGCGGAGTACATAGCTGCTTTGGAAGCAGCGCATGAAGGAGTCTGGATGAAGGAGTCCATATCCGATCTGGGTGTAATACTCAGTGCATCGGGTCCAATGACCATCTTTTGTGACCACACTGGAGCAATTGCCTTAGAGAAGGAATCCAGGTTTCACAAGATAACCAAACACATCAAGAGATCCTTCAACTCCTTTCGTGAAAAGGTCAAGGATGGAAACACAGAAATTTGCAAAGTACATACGGATCTGAATGTGGCAGACCCATTAACTAAACCTCTTCCCCGGGCAAAACATGGTCAACACCAAAGACTCCATGGGTGTTAGATTCATTACTATGTAATCCAGATTATTCACTCTAGTGCAAGTGGGAGACTGTTGGAAGTATGCCCTAGAGGCAATAATAAAGTGGTTATTATTATATTTCCTTAATCATGATAAAGGTTTATTATTCACGCTAGAATTGTATTGACCGAAAACTTAAATACATGTGTGGATACATAAACAAATACCATGTCCCTAGTAAGCCTCTACAAGACTAGCTCGTTGATCAAAAGATGGTTAAGGTTTCCTAACCATAGACATGTGTTATCACTTGATAACGGGATCACATCATTTGGAGAATGATGTGATGGACAAGACCCATCTGTTAGCTTAGCATATGATCATTCAGTTTAATGCTACTGCTTTCTTAATGTCAAATACATATTCCTTTGACCATGAGATCATGCAACTCCCGGATACCGGAGGAATACCTTGTGTGCTATTATACGTCACAAAGTAACTGGGTGATCATAAAGATGCTCTACAGGTATCTCCGAAGGTGTCTGTTGAGTTGGCATGGATCAAGATTGGGATTTGTCACTTCGTGTATTGGAGAGGTATCTCTGGGCCCTCTCGGTAATACAACATCACAAGAAGCTTGCAAGCAAAGTGACTAAAGAGTTAGTTACGAGATGATGTACTAAGGAACGAGTAAAGAGAGTTGCCAGTAACGAGATTGAACTAGGTATGGAGATGCCGATGATCGGATCTCGGGCAAGTAACATACCGACAGACAAAGGGAACTACTTATGTTGTCATAAAGGTTCGATCGATAAAGATCTTTGTAGAATATGTAGGAACCAGTATGGGCATCCAGGTCCCGCTATTGGTTATTGACCGGAGAAGCGTCTCGGTCATGTCTACATCATTCTGGAACCCATAGGCTTCGGGGATGAGGAAAAATCATGGTAGAATCGAGGGTGAGGAAAATTTCGGGGAGTTCCCGGTTACGGTGGGTGGTCGGGCCGAGTGATGCACAGAGGTATTGCGCATTTCTCTTGTACACGTACGCGTGTGTGTGCGAGGCATTGGGCTCTAATTGAACCCGAGCGATCGCACTAGCTACGCATTACTGAACCTGAGCGATTGATCCCTTCCCTACTAACTAAACCCGGCTGACTCCTTTGCTGCTAACTGAACCCGGCCGATCGCTGCTGCTGCTGCTTAATAAAGACGATCGAACCTGGTGCCTCTTGATGAATAGTGAATGTGGGGCTTTGTTGAACGAGTCGAGACGTACATTGTTGGGGTTGGATGAATAGTTCCCGGTGGGGGTTGGATGAACAGGACCCCGTGGTAGTAGGCGGTTGTCGCTGGATGAACAGGACCCCGAGAGGAGGCCGCCACAGCCGTGCTGGTTAGGGGTGGATGAACAGGACCCCATCGAGGGCTGATTGAACAGTAGCCAGTGGAGGGTTGGATGAACAGTAGCCCGTGGATGAACAGTAGCTGGTGGAGGCAGGAGGAAGACGCGGTGGATGAATAGTGCAGGTGGAGGCTGAAGGAAGTCGACGGTGGGTGAACAATAGCCCGTGGAGTCCCGTTTTGCGGTACGCCACACCCCTCCCGATGAACAGGACCGCCGTTTCGATCTTAGCGCTCCAACACAAGTCTGTTTCCTCCGTTTTGCGGTATGCCAGACCCCTCCCGGTGAACAAGATCTTTCGACCGTAGCCGGTCGAGCAGAAGGTGAAGGAAATATGCCCTAGAGGCAATAATAAAGTATTATATATTTCCTTATATCATGATAAATGTTTATTATTCATGCTAGAATTGTATTAACCGGAAAAATAATACATGTGTGAATACATAGACAAACAGAGTGTCACTAGCATGCCTCTACTTGACTAGCTCGTTAATCAAAGATGGTTATGTTTCCTAGCCATAGACATGAGTTGTCATTTGATTAACGGGATCACCTCATTAGGAGAATGACGTGATTGACATGACCCATTACGTTAGCTTAGCACCCGATCGTTTAGTATGTTGCTATTGCTTTCTTCATGACTTATACATGTTCCTATGACTATGAGATTATGCAACTCCCGTTTACCGGAGGAACACTTTGTGTGCTACCAAACGTCACAACGTAACTGGGTGATTATAAAGGTGCTCTACAGGTGTCTCCAAAGGTACTTGTTGGGTTGGCGTATTTCGAGATTAGGATTTGTCACTCCGATTGTCGGAGAGGTATCTCAGGGCCCACTCGGTAATGCACATCACTATAAGCCTTGCAAGCATTGTGACTAATGAGTTAGTTACGGGATGATGTATTACGGAACGAGTAAAGAGACTTGCCGGTAACGAGATTGAACTAGGTATCGAGATACCGACGATCGAATCTCGGGCAAGTAACATACCGATGACAAAGGGAACAACGTATGTTGTTATGCGGTCTGACCGATAAAGATCTTCGTAGAATATGTGGGAGCCAATATGGGCATCCAGGTCCCGCTATTGGTTATTGACCGGAGAGGTGTCTCGGTCATGTCTACATAGTTCTCGAACCCAAAGGGTCCGCACGCTTAAAGTTACGATGACAGTTTTATTATGAGTTTATATGATTTGATGTACCGAAGGTTGTTCGGAGTCCCGGATGTGACCACGGACATGACGAGGAGTCTCGAAATGGTCGAGACGTAAAGATTGATATATTGGACGACTATATTCGGACACCGGAAGTGTTCCGGAGAAGTTTCGGATTAAACCGGAGTGCCGGAGGGTTACCGGAAACCCACGGGGAAGTATTGGGCCTTAGTGGGCCTTGAGGGGAGAGAGAGGGCAGCAGCCAGGAGGTGGTGCGCCCCCTCCCAGAGGAGTCCTAGTTGGACTAGGAGAAGGGGGCGCAGCCCCTTTCCCTCTCCCTCTCCCTCTCTTTCCTTCCCCCCTTCTTTTCCTAGTAGGACTAGGAAAGGGGAGTCCTACTCCTACTAGGAGGAGGACTCCCCCCCTCTCCTTGGTGCGCCCCATAGGCAGCCGGCCTCCCCCTTGCTCCTTTATATACGGGGGCAGGGGGCACCTAAGAACACACTTGATATACGATATTTTAGCCTGTGCGGTGCCCCCCTCCACCAGATTACACCTCGATAATACCGTCGCGGAGCTTAGGCGAAGCCCTGCGTCGGTGGAACATCATCATCGTCACCACGCCGTCGTGCTGACGAAACTCTCCCTCAACACTCGGCTGGATCAGAGTTCAAGGGACGTCATCGAGCTGAACGTGTGTAGAACTTCGGAGGTGCCGTGCATTCGGTACTTGATCGGTCGGATCGTGAAGACGTACGACTACATCAACCGCGTTGTGATAACGCTTCCGCTGTCAGTCTACGAGGGTACGTGGACAACACTCTCCCCTCTCGTTGCTATGCATCTCCATGATCTTGCGTGTGCGTAGGAATTTTTTTGAAATTACTACATTCCCCAACAGTGGCATCCGAGCCAGGTTTTATGCGTTGATGCTTTGCACGAGTAGAACACAAGTGAGTTGTGGGCGATATAAGTCATACTGCTTACCAGCATGTCATACTTTGGTTCAGCGGTATTGTGAGATGAAGCGGCCCGGACCGACATTACGCGTACGCTTACGCGAGACTGGTTTCACCGTTCGGAGCACTCGTTGCTTAAAGGTGACTGGCGGGTGTCTGTCTCTCTCACTTTAGTTGAACCGAGTGTGGCTACGCCCGGTCCTTGCGAAGGTTAAAACAGCACCAACTTGACAAACTATCGTTGTGGTTTTGATGCGTAGGTAAGAACGGTTCTTGCTAAGCCCGTAGCAGCCACGTAAAACATGCAACAACAAAGTAGAGGTCGTCTAACTTGTTTTTGCAGGGCATGTTGTGATGTGATATGGTCAAGACATGATGTGATATAATGTGTTGTATGAGATGATCATGTTTTGTAACCGAGTTATCGGCAACTGGCAGGAGCCATATGGTTGTCGCTTTATTGTATGAGATGCTATCGCCATGTAATAGTTTTACTTTATCACTAAACGGTAGCGATAGTCGTAAAAGCAATAAGTTGGCGAGACGACAACGATACTACGATGGAGATCAAGGTGTCGAGCCGGTGACGATGGTGATCATGATGGTGCTTCGGAGATGGAGATCACAAGCACAAGATGATGATGGCCATATCATATCACTTATATTGATTGCATGTGATGTTAATCCTTTATGCATCTTATCTTGCTTTGTTTGACGGTAGCATTATAAGATGATCTCTCACTAAAATTTCAAGACAAAAGTGTTCTCCCTGAGTATGCACCGTTGCGAAAGTTCTTCGTGCTGAGACACCACGTGTTAATCGGGTGTGATAGGCTCTACGTTCAAATACAACGGGTGCAAAACAGTTGCACACGCGGAATACTCAGGTTAAACTTGACGAGCCTAGCATATGTACAGATATGGCCTCGGAACACAGAGACCGAAAGGTCGAGCGTGAATCATATAGTAGATATGATCAACATAGCGATGTTCACCATTGAAACTACTCCATCTCACGTGTTAATCGGACATGGTTTAGTTGCTTTGGATCACGTAATCACTTAGATGATTAGAGAGATGTCTATCTAAGTGGGAGTTCCTAAGTAATATGATTAATTGAACTTAAATTTATCATGAACTTCGTCCTGATAGTATTTTGCAAATTATGTTGTAGATCAATAGCTCGCGTTGTTGCTTCCCTGTTTATTTCTGATATGTTCCTAGAGAAAAATTATGTTGAAAGATGTTAGTAGCAAAGATGCGGATTGGATCCGTGATCTGAGGATTATCCTCATTGCTGCACAGAAAAAATTATGTCCTTGATGCACCGCTAGGTGACAGACCTATTGCAGGAGCAGATGCAGACGTTATGAACATTTGGCTAGCTCAATATGATGACTACTTGATAGTTTAGTGCACCATGCTTAACGGCTTAGAATCGGGACTTCAAAGACGTTTTGAACGTCATGGAACATATAAGATGTTCCAGGAGTTGAAGTTAATATTTCAAGCAAATACCCGAGTTGAGAGATATGAAGTCTCCAACAAGTTCTATAGCTAAAATATGGAGGAGAATCTCTCAACTAGTGAGCATGTGCTCAGATTGTCTGGGTACTACAATCGCTTGAATCAAGTGGGAGTTAATCTTCCAGATAAAATAGTGATTGACAGAATTCTCTAGTCACCATCACCAAGTTAGTAGAACTTCGTGATGAACTATAGTATGCAAGGGATGACGAAAGTAATTCCCAAGCTCTTCGTGATGCTGAAATCGACAAAGGTAGAAATCAAGAAAAACATCAAGTGTTGATGGTTAACAAGACAACTAGTTTCAAGAAAAGGGCAAAGGGATAGAAGGGGAACTTCAAGTAGAACGGCAAGCAAGTTGCTGCTCAAGTGAAGAAGCCTAAGTCTGGTCCTAAGCCTGAGACTAAGTGCTTCTACTGCAAAGGAACTGGTCACTGGAGGCAGAACTGCCCCACGTATTTGGTGGATAAGAAGGATGGCAAAGTGAACAAAGGTATATTGGATATACATGTTATTGATGTGTACTTACTAGTGTTTATAGCAACCCCTCAGTATTTGATACTGGTTCAGTTGCTAAAGAGTAGTAACTCGAAACGGGAGTTGCAGAATAAACAGAGACTAGTAAAGGCGAGGTGACGATGTGTGTTGGAAGTAGTTCCAAGATTGATATGATCATCATCGCACACTCCCTATACTTTCGGGATTAGTGTTGAAACTAAATAAGTGTTATTTGGTGTTTGCGTTGAGCATGAATATGATTTGATCATGTTTATTGCAATACGGTTATTCATTTAAGTTAGAGAACAATTGTTGTTCTGTTTACATGAATAAAAACCTTTTATGGTCATACACACCAACGAAAATGGTTTGTTGGATCTCAGTGATACACATATTCATAATATTGAAGCCAAAAGATGCAAAGTTAATAATGATAGTGCAACTTATTTGTGGCACTGCCGTTTAGGTCATATTGGTGTAAAGCGCATGAAGAAACTCCATACTGATGGGATTTTGGAATCACTTGATGCTTGCGAACCGTGCCTCATGGGCAAGATGACTAAAACGCCGTTCTCCGGAACTATGGAGAGAGCAACAGATTTGTTGGAAATCATACATACGGATGTATGTGGTCCGATGAATATTGAGGCTCGTAGCAGGTATCATTATTTTCTGACCTTCACAGATGATTTGAGCAGATATGGGTATATCTACTTAATGAAACAGAAGTCTGAAACATTTGAAAAGTTCATATAATTTCAGAGTGAAGCGAAAATCATCGTAACAATAAAATATAGTTTCTACGATTTGATCGTGGAGAAGAGTATTTTAGTTACGAGTTTGGCCTTCAGTTAAAACAATGTGAAATAGTTTCACTACTCACGCCACCTGGAACACCACAGCATAATGGTGTGTCCGAACGTCATAACAGTACTTTATTGGATATAGTGCAATCTATGATGTCTCTTACCAATTTACCACTATCGTTTTGGGGTTATGCATTAGAGACAGCTACATTCACGTTAAATAGGGCACCATCAAAATCCGTTGAGACGACGCCTTATGAACTGTGGTTTGGCAAGAAACCAAAGTTGTCGTTTCTTAAAGTTTGGGGTTGTGATGCTTATGTGAAAAAGTGTCATCCTGATAAGCTCAAACCCAAATCGGAGAAATGTATCTTCGTAGGATACCCAAAGGAGACAGTTGGGTACACCTTCTATCACAGATCCGAAGGCAAGACATTCGTTGCTTAGTATGGATCCTTTCTAGAGAAGGAGTTTCTCTCGAAAGATGTGAGTGGGAGGAAAGTAGAACTTGATGAGGTAACTGTACCTGCTCCCTTATTGGAAAGTAGTTCATCACAGAAATCTGTTCCTGTGACTCCTACACCAATTAGTGAGGAAGTTAATGATGATGATCATGTAACTTCAGATCAAGTTACTACCAAACCTCGTAGGTAAAGCAGAGTAAGATCCGCACCAGAGTGGTACAGTAATCCTCTCCTGGAGGTCATGTTACTAGACCATGGCGAACCTACGAACTATGAAGAAGCGATGGTGAGCCCAGATTCCGCAAAATGGCTTGAGGCCATGAAATCTGAGATAAGATCCATATATGAGAACAAAGTATGGACTTTGATTGACTTGCCCAATGATCGGCGAGCCATTGAGATTAAATGGATCTTCAAGAGGAAGACGGACGCTGATAGTAGTGTAACTATCTACAAAGCTAGAATTGTCGCAAAAGGTTTTCGACAAGTTCAAGATGTTGACTATGATGAGAGTTTCTCACTCGTATCTATGCTTAAGTCTGTCCGAATCATGTTAGCAATTGCCGCATTTTATGAAATATGGCAAAGGGATAAACAAAAGTGCATTCCTTAATGGATTTATTAAAGAAGAGTTGTATATGATGCAACCAGGAGGTTTTGTCAATCCTAAAGGTGCTAACAAAATATGCAAGCTCCACCGATCCATCTATGGACTGGTGCAAGCATCTCGGAGTTGGAATATATACTTTGATAAGTTTATCAAAGAATATAGTGTTATACAGACTTGCGGTGAAGCCTGTATTTACGAGAAAGTGAGTGGGAGCACTACAGCATTTCTGATAAGTATATGTGAAGGACATATTGTTGATCAGAAATAATGTAGAATTATTCTGCAAAGCATAAAGGAGTGTTTGAAAGAAGTTTTTCAAAGATAGACCTCGGTGAAGCTGCTTACATATTGAGCATCAAGATCTATAGAGATAGATCAAAACGCTTGATAAGTTTTTTCAATGAATACATACCTTAACAAGATTTTGAAGTAGTTCAAAATAGAACAGTCAAAGAAAGAGTTCTTGCCTGTGTTGCAAGGTGTGAAATTGAGTAAGACTCAAAGCCCGACCACGGCAGAAGATAGAAAGAGAATGAAAGTCATTCCCTATGCCTTGGCCATAGGTTCTATAAAGTATGCCATGCTGTGTACCAGATCTATTGTATACCCTACACTGATTTTGGCAAGGGAGTACAATAGTGATCTAGGAGTAGATCACTGGACAGCGGTCAAAATTATCCTTAGTGGAATAAGGATATGTTTCTCAATTATGGAAGTGACAAAAGGTTCATCGTAAAGGGTTACGTCGATGCAAGTTTTGACACTAAATCTAGATGACTCTAAGTCTCGGTCTAGATACATATTGAAAGTGGGAGCAATTAGCTAGAGTAGCTCCGTGCAGAGCATTGTAGACATAGAAATTTGCAAAATACTTACGGATCTGAATGTGACAGACCCGTAGACTAAAATTATCTCACAAAACATAATCACACCTTAGTACTCTTTGGGTGTTAATCACATAGCGATGTGAACTAGATTACTGACTCTAGTAAACCCTTTGGGTGTTGGTCACATAGAGATGTGAACTATGGGTGTTAATCACATGGTGATGTGAATTATTGATGTTAAATCACATGGCGATGTGAACTAGATTATTGACTCTAGTGCAAGTGGGAGACTGAAGGAAATATGCCCTAGAGGCAATAATAAAGTATTATATATTTCCTTATATCATGATAAATGTTTATTATTCATGCTAGAATTGTATTAACCGGAAAAATAATACATGTGTGAATACATAGACAATCAGAGTGTCACTAGTATGCCACTACTTGACTAGCTCGTTAATCAAAGATGGTTATGTTTCCTAGCCATAGACATGAGTTGTCATTTGATTAACGGGATCACCTCATTAGGAGAATGACGTGATTGACATGACCCATTCCGTTAGCTTAGCACCCGATCGTTTAGTATGTTGCTATTGCTTTCTTCATGACTTATACATGTTCCTATGACTATGAGATTATGCAACTCCCGTTTACCGGAGGAACACTTTGTGTGCTACCAAACGTCACAACGTAACTGGGTGATTATAAAGGTGCTCTACAGGTGTCTCCAAAGGTACTTGTTGGGTTGGCGTATTTCGAGATTAGGATTTGTCACTCCGATTGTCGGAGAGGTATCTCTGGGCCCACTCGGTAATGCACATCACTATAAGCCTTGCAAGCATTGTGACTAATGAGTTAGTTACGGGATGATGTATTACGGAACGAGTAAAGAGACTTGCCGGTAACGAGATTGAACTAGGTATCGAGATACCGACGATCGAATCTCGGGCAAGTAACATACCGATGACAAAGGGAACAACGTATGTTGTTATGCGGTCTGACCGATAAAGATCTTCGTAGAATATGTGGGAGCCAATATGGGCATCCAGGTCCCGCTATTGGTTATTGACCGGAGAGGTGTCTCGGTCATGTCTACATAGTTCTCGAACCCAAAGGGTCCGCACGCTTAAAGTTACGATGACAGTTTTATTATGAGTTTATATGATTTGATGTACCGAAGGTTGTTCGGAGTCCCGGATGTGATCACGGACATGACGAGGAGTCTCGAAATGGTCGAGACGTAAAGATTGATATATTGGACGACTATATTCGGACACCGGAAGTGTTCCGGAGAAGTTTCGGATTAAACCGGAGTGCCGGAGGGTTACCGGAAACCCTCGGGGAAGTATTGGGCCTTATTGGGCCTTGAGGGGAGAGAGAGGGCAGCAGCCAGGAGGTGGTGCGCCCCCTCCCAGAGGAGTCCTAGTTGGACTAGGAGAAGGGGGCGCAGCCCCTTTCCCTCTCCCTCTCCCTCTCTTTCCTTCCCCCCTTCTTTTCCTAGTAGGACTAGGAAAGGGGAGTCCTACTCCTACTAGGAGGAGGACTCCCCCCCTCTCCTTGGCGCGCCCCATAGGCAGCCGGCCTCCCCCTTGCTCCTTTATATACGGGGGCAGGGGGGCACCTAAGAACACACTTGATATACGATATTTTAGCCGTGTGCGGTGCCCCCCTCCACCAGATTACACCTCGATAATACCGTCGCGAAGCTTAGGCGAAGCCCTGCGTCGGTGGAACATCATCATCGTCACCACGCCGTCGTGCTGACGAAACTCTCCCTCAACACTCGGCTGGATCGGAGTTCGAGGGACGTCATCGAGCTGAACGTGTGTAGAACTTCGGAGGTGCCGTGCGTTTGGTACTTGATCGGTCGGATCGTGAAGACGTACGACTACATCAACCGCGTTGTGATAACGCTTCCGCTGTCAGTCTACGAGGTTACGTGGACAACACTCTCCCCTCTCGTTGCTATGCATCACCATGATCTTGCGTGTGCGTAGGAATTTTTTTGAAATTACTACGTTCCCCAACAGAAGGCCGTTTCCTCTGTTTTGCAGTACGCCAGACCCTTCCCGATGAACAGGACCCCATTTCGACCGTACGCACTCTAGCAGAAGGTCGTTTCCCTCGATTTTGCGGTACGCCACACCCCATTTCGGTTGTTCCGTCCAAGTTGGCTCCCGATGAACACGACGCAGTTTCTCCGTTCCGACCCAGCCGGTTGGCTTCCGATGAACGGGACGCCGTTGCTGTCGTCCGTTGCCTCTCCATGTACACGTGCTCTGGCCGTATGTATGCATGAGTAGGCGTTCGAGACCGCGCCCATATGTATGTACGTGGCCGTATTTTTTGGCTTCTAGTTGTACGTACGTGTACACTGTTTAGACTGGACGGCCTGAACTGCTATGTCGGGGGCTCTACTACTACACTGTTGTTGCTTGCTCGGCCACGGTTCATCATTGCAGAGAGACCAATCGACCAGTATGTACGTACATGTTCGCGACTAGACAAACAAGGCTATGTACGCTTCGATCGGGTGGGTCCCAGCTGTCAGGGAGGATAAGGACGCACTTCCTTGTGTGCAAAGATATAGCTGGAGGGTCCCAGCTGTCAGGGGGAAGAATCATTTATTTTTCGCACCTAATATGGAGGCACTTCCTTGCGTCCGAAGATATAGGTGGTGGGTCCCAGCTGTCAGGGGGGAACGTTTTTTCGCAAAATACAGAGGCCCTTCCGGTGGGTCCGCGCTATCAGTTGGAGGAATCATTATTTTGCGCGTAATAAGGAGGCACTTCCTTGCTGCGACCGTGTACCCAGCTGTCAGCCTTTCCACCTACAGTCCTCTTCCGATGGAACTCGTTCCTTGACCATGTTGACCACGCTGCGCCGAGCGCACCAAGGTGGTGGACGACGGCGAGTCCTAGGAAGGGAACGACGCGAAGTCGGGGAAGACGCGGCAGTGGATGCCCACGCGGAGGGGAGTACAAGGGTTGACTGCTTCGGCTACGGTGTGAGGCTGATGTCACCGGAGAACAACAGGAGGTGTGGGTGAGTAGAGGGATCACATGGCCAGCGGTGGCAGCACAGCCGGCCACGGGAGGCAGTAACAGGCGGTCCAGCTGGCGCTGGTTTCGGTGGCTGGAGCAAGAAGATCAGAGATTGAAAAAGCAACGCGGCCATTGGATGTTCATCCAACGGTCACTACTGCTAGAATTGTTTGTTTACTAGGTTAACAAAGCCCTGCGTACGTGTCAACTTAGTAGGCCCACAAGTCAGCCTCCGAATCAGGTGGGTCTGAGCTAGCAGGGGGAATCATTTTTCTTGCGCGTAATAAGGAGGCACTTCCTTCCGTGCGAAGATGTAGCTCGTGGGTCTCAGCTGTCAGACTCTCGACGTACTCCATGTTGGCTCTCGTTGTTGACCACGCATCGTCGAGCGGACCATGGCGGTGGACGACGGCGAGGCCTAAGATGGGAACGATCTATAGTCATGGAACAAGGGGCACTGGAGTCCCTGGCGGAGGGGGTATGAGGGACTGGTTCGGCTGCCGGGTGAGTCTGCCTTCACCGAAGAATAACATAAGGTGTGGGTGAGTACAGGCATGACCTGGTCACCGTTGGGAGTAAGGTGGGCGACGAGGCCTACGCGGCAGCACAGCCGGCCACAGGAGGCAGTTGCAGGCGCTCAAGCCGGCGATGGTTTTGGCGGCTGGAGCAGGAGCAATTGATCAGAGATTGAAGAAGCAGGATCGCTGTTGGATGTCAATCCAACGACTATAGATGTCAGAATAATTTGTTGACTTTTTGTTTTAGACCATTAAATCATTTTTTTCACTAAATGGAACAACAAAGTCAGCTTCGTGAGCTTTGTTGACTTGCGCAGGCTTCGTCTAGTGGGCCAACAAAGTCAGCTTCGAAAGCTGTGGCGGAATGCAGCCCATTTATTTAGATTTTACAACCCATTTCATTTTGTTTGCCAATACATCTATTTCCTGGGTTGTCTCAAAAAATCTATTTCCTGGGCTTTGACTCAAAAAATAATCTATTTCTTGGGCCGGGTATAAATAATAATCACGGATTTACTATTTATGATAATCTATAGCGCATTTGATTATTTATTCGAATACACCTATTTACTGGTCTGGGTGAAAAATAAAATTGCGTACATGCAGCCCGTTTATCATTTCTAATAATTTACAAGCCTTTTGATTTTAAAAGAAACATAGGCTAGGCTGCGCTTATTTTAGGACTAGCAAGATGCCCATGCGTTGCACTGAACATCAAGAATGCATTTGTATGAGTAGTTTATCTTGTGGGAGAAAAGGATGAATGAGGGAAGGCCTTATTTGCAAATGTGGAGAGGGGTGTGGGTATCTTTTTGGAAAATTGCCATAGTTTCCTTCCTATCCGTCAGATATAAATCAGACAGCCTATATTGCAGCATGGCAGGCACACCATCATCACCAACTCTGTTTTTTATAAGAGAGTGGAGATATTGTGTACAAATGTCGGCCCAGTTGCATTGTTGATGTTCGACGAAAAAAGCCTGTGTAGTACTCAGGCCACATTCAATGACGCCTAAAATGGCCCAAACAAGACTTCTGTACAACTTTTTGAAGTCACTGAGCTCAATTAATAACTTAAGAAAAAAGTTAGAGTATAGCAGAACCTAATTAAAAGCTGTCACGAGCGAAGAAATAATTCAACGGCAACTTGTGTGTGCGCGTATGTGTGAGAGAGAGACACATAGGCCGATGCTCGTAAATGCATCTTCCAGCATATGCATTGCTGATGCTCAGTAAAAACTTATATAATTGACACAATCATATAGAACATCATAGCACACTGAACTTGCATACAAAATTTCACGCAGGCGGCACAATCAGGGTGGAAGCAGTGGATCGCTACGGGTAGGGCTATGTTGAAACCAACGAAATTATACATAACCGTTCATCATCTTTATCAATGACAGGGAAATATCTTAAATGTTGTGCGAAGAAAACAGATAGACAACACAATAAGTTCTGCTAGCATATTAAGTTGATGTACACCCCTTTCTAAAATAAGTTCAGGTACAAAAATAGAATAGGTCACAATCAAATGTACTGGCACATCAGTGCTTCACACCGATAGCTCAGATTGAACTAGTATATGAGAAGATTCTGTTGTTACCTCAAATTAGAGCACATCCAGGCAGCTAGCCTTGCCTCTTCTCTCAAAGAAGCAGTGGCCTCCGCCGCACGATGGAGTAGGCCACGTGACATCCATCGTTCTGAGCAACATGGGGAAAGTATGACGTTGACTCCTGTAATGGACGTCGTCGATGGACCCTGGCACCAGCGGCGGCGGCAGGACTTCGATTGATGGATTGACCACTTCTTTGACATGCACGAACACTCAATACAGGTACATCCCTAACGTGGTCCGCGGCGTCCTTGGTTGCGACGAATAGTACAACCCTGGTTCCTGCACCGGTATCTCAACACCAATCACATTCGGTATGGTGGACGACTTCTTCATCCATGCCATAACCAACAGAGCCCAGCTGTCTGGAGGAACAAACATACTTACGAGCTCACCTCCTAGGTCATTGATAAGCTCATTCGTGGACTCGTTGTTCCAAGCACGTTGAGGCATGCCGTGGAAGGTAAGCTTTGTTAAAAACTCAAGCTCAGAGGGCACCAAGCCCCATCCTGGGTGCCACCAATCAAAGCTCACCAGCGCGCCATCGCAGAACAAACGGCGGGAAGATTCGAACACACGAGTGCAGTCGAAAGTTGTCTGGAACCCGACAAAGAAATCAACCGGTGGCGGACAGACTTCGACGAGCAAGTCACTTATTTGGATGTCGTGTGCAATGCCAAGAGCTTTGACAAGGTCGTCTGGCGAGATGGGAGGTCGGTCGCCGCTGATGGTTACCATCAGCACTTTGCCAGCAAAATGGTCATCAAGTGTCGCCATGCCACTGTTGAGCGACAACACGCAGCGCCCGAAGGCAGGACGGACCTCAGGATCTCCAGCTCGGAGATCCGTGTTGGCCGGTGACATGATAGTGCGCTTGAGTACAGGGAGTACAGGAGGGGGATTTGGGGGACCTGGAGTAGGAATCGAGATTCCAGATGTGGGGGAGGGGCGGGAGATTGGGGATGAAAAGGTAGCATGAATTTCGAACACGCGCCAATATGCTCTCGGCGCGCAAGCGCACGAAAACACCGGTGGCACCCACATGTCGGCCTAAGAGTCATTTTTCTTTCTTTTTTTGAGCGCCTGACCTCAGAGTCATAATTGACCTATTTGGCATTGTGTTATTACTCGACCCATATTCAACGACACCTCACTGGTCCAAACAAGTGTATATACTCTGAACACTGGAGAATGTTGATGCCCTCATTTAGCCCACCAGCAGTTCGAGACAATAAATAGTTCGAAACAACGATATATACAACATTCAAACACTGACTAGTGACTACTACTGACATAAACAGCAAGACTTGATAGTTCATAAGAAGCCTTGCTACACCACCAAAATGCACCCATCTGCAGTGCTCAGACTCTCATGATCCAGACGAGAATGACATTCTAAACAGAGGCAACTATTACATAGTAAGAGTGACATAGACGAGGATGACCAAATGACAAGGAGTATGCATAACAAAAGAGAGAACTACCCATCCAGAACAAGCAGCAAAGACAACAAGTCATTCGAAGAGGGATGATCAAACACCATCATAATTTGCAGTCCCGCTTCAGCCACCAGTGATTCGGAGACACAAGAACTCCACCTTTTGACGCAACAACCCAATTACCTATCAACCTGAAGGCTTGAACCACATCACTACATGTCGGACTTGAGAGATCAAGGGATCAAAGTTAATCCAGATGCCTTTGTCATTCTCACCTTCTTTTGGCTGCAGGCTGTATCATTGACAATCAGGGGAGCCTGCTCCCGAAGTCCTAGGGCTCGCCGTGTAGACACCGTTTTCCCTAGAAAACAAAGCCTCTCCGCCATCAAGTTCCTTGCCAACGGTGATCTCCTGGTTAATGCGATAATTGAGTCTGAGAAACAGAGAGTGTGAACCAAGCTGTTTACCCGCCTCCAACTCAAAAATCCTGAAGGCCCCAACAAGCTGGTATCCTGCTCATAGACGTAACAGCCACTGTCCGGATACTCACTTATTTCACGGTGCTTGTACACAGTGGGGTTTTTGTAATATAACTTTTCCGGCTCATGTGTGCGAATGATCATCAGTCTTTTGCCGTCGTCTGATCGAGCGAGGAACCAGTTGTGCTTCCCTGTCTTTGGCAAAGGTGGTGTGATTACAAAGGGCAGTAACTGTAGGGACACTGCATCATATCAAAAAGGACAGGCATAGTTAATGTAAGATCAGCATTTTTCAGAGTATGAGTAGGATAATGCAAGAAACAGCATTGATCTGTCCCTGTTAGAACTGAGAGGAAAATACAGGGAAATGTATACTAGGTTCGAAAATATAGAAGTGCCGTGCATGGTTATACTCATGTTATCTCACAATCGATTCTTCACAGGAAACTACCATGTCATGCCTGTTATGTAATCATGTTCTGTCCTCACAAACAAATTCTTCAAGTAAACTAATAGATCATGCATTGTTATATACTCAGGTTCTGTGGGCAAAATTCTGGTGAGGATATTATTCTAGCCATTGATTGCTGAAGATCAAATATAGGTATGTACACATGGTAAGCATTACAGGATTTCACTACTTCCAAATATAGAGTTCTCCATATGCACATTTACTTCCCTAATGTATGGTTAGATGAAACCAACAGCGTGGTGCATGTTTCTACATAATGAAAATGAGGAAACTAACATGGCTATTGATACAAACTCATATTTAGTAGTATATAGATTACTATAAAGTTAGAATAATATCCATATCTTCCTAACCGTTTGATTATTCAAGGGTACAAATTGGCTGTAATGACATGGTCACAGTCGCATGAATTAACTCATTCCAAATATAGCTGACTTACAGTGTCACTAATACATTGCCATAGTTTTACTTAAATTCTACTCAAACAGGGATATGCCAATCATCACAAAAAGTTCAAATAGTGTCATGGCGTTATCATTAACATCAGACGAAAACAACTTACACGCGTCGTCCCAGCAATACGTGGTGCCATCTGCTTTGTCGATCGTGTAGATGATGCCATTGTGTTCAATAGCATCACAGAAGTGTGTATCAGCTTTGACGATCCACTGTGAAGTCAGTTGTCTCCAGCTAAAGAAGGCACCAGCGGAAACATAGGCGAGTCTGTGGTCGAACAAGGCAATTAGCTTGAAGTTTGTGTAATCCGCATATCGTGTGGGCACTTGGCAGATAACAATCTTCTGAAAAACAAGGTCCGTCCAACTGACGACGTAATCTAGATGACTTGGACCGCGACGGTAAAACCCTATATAATCCAACGTGACGGCGGCTTGAATCTACGTCGGTATTTCCCCAAAGAGGAAGGGATGATGCAGCACATCGGCGGTAGGTATTTCCCTCAGATATGAAACCAAGGTTATTGAACCAGTAGGAGAACCAAGCAACACAACGTAAACAGCACCTACACACAAATAAAAAATACTCGCAACCCGACGTGTAAAAGGGGTTGGCAATCCCTTTCGGGTAGCGGCGCCCCAAGATAGGCAAACGGACATGAATAAAATTGTAGTAGATTGATAGATCGAATGCCAAATAAAATAAATAAGAATAAATTGCGGCAGGCTATTTTTGTATTTTTGGTTATAGATCTGAAAATAAAAGCAAAGGAAAAAAGGCAAATAATATGAGAAAGAGACCCGGGGGCCGTAGGTTTCACTAGTGACTTCTCTCGAGAAAAATAGCAAACGGTGGGTGAACAAATTACTGTTGGGCAACTGATAGAACTTCAAATAATCATGATGATATCTCGGCAATCATCATTATATAGGCATCACGTCCAAGATTAGTAGACCGACTCCTGCCTACATCTACTACTATTACTCCACACATCGACCGCTATGCAGCATGCATCTAGTGTATTAAGTTCATGGAAAAATGGAGTAATGCAATAAGAACAATGACATGATGTAGACAGGATCTATCTATGTAGAGATAGACCCCATCGTTCCATCCTTAGTAGCAACGATACATACATGTCGGTTCCCCTTCTGTCACTCGGATCAAGCATCGTAAGATCGAACCCACTACAAAGCACCTCTTCCCATTGCAAGATAAATAGATCAAGTTGGCCAAACAAAACCCAAATATCGAAGAAGAAATACGAGGCTATAAGCAATCATGCATATAAGAGATCAAAGAAACTCAAATAACTTTCATGGATATAAAAAGATAGATCTGATCATAAACTCACAGTTCATCGGATCCCAACAAACAAATCGCAAAAAGAGTTACATCATATGGATCTCCAAGAGACCATTGTATTGAGAATTCAGCAAGAGAGAGGAAGCCATCTAGCTACTAACTACGGACCCGAAGGTCTACAAAGAACTACTCATGCATCATCGGAGAGGCACCAATGGAAGTGGTGAACCCCTCCGTGATGGTGTCTAGATTGGATCTGGTCGTTCTGGACTCTGCGGCGGCTGGAATTGATTTCTGTCGACTCCCCTAGGGTTTCTGGAATATTGGGGTATTTATAGAGCAAAGAGGCAGTCCGGGGGCACCCGAGGTGGGCACAACCCACCAGGGCACGCCTGGGCCTCCTGGCGCGCCCTGGTGGGTTGTGCTCCCCTCGGAGCACCCCCCCCCCGGCGCAGCCTTGACCCATTGGGTGTCTTCTGGTCCATAAAAAATCTCCGTGAAGTTTCGTTGCATTTGGACTCCGTTTGGTATTGATTTCCTGCGATGTAAAAAACATGCAGAAAACAACAATGGGCACTTGGCACTATGTCAATAGGTTAGTACCAAAAAATGATATAAAATGATCATAAAACATCCAAGATTGATAATATAACAACATGGAACAATCAAAAATTGTAGATACGTTGGAGACATATCAGTATCCCCAAGCTTAACTCCTACTCGTCCTCGAGTAGGTAAGTGATAAAAACAGAATTTTTGATGTGGAATGCTGCCTAACATGTCATATCATATTCTTTTCTTTACAGCATGGACATTTGGACTTTTATATGATTCAAAGCAATAGTATAGTGTTGACATGATAATTTAAATACTCAAGCATATCAACAAAGCAATCATGTCTTTCAAAATATCAACGCTAAAATAAGTTATCCCTAGCCCATCATGATCAATCATTGATCCATTCATGAAACACACTCGCATATTAGCTACACCCAATACTCGAGTACGATCATATTGCCTCCTAGTTGGTGCTTTTATAAGAGAAGATGGAGACTCAAATTCAAAATAAAAATTGCATAAAATAAAAGAAAGGACGTTCGCAGAGGGAAGTAGGGATTTGTAGACGTGCCAGAGCTCAAAGCAAAAAACATAGAGATAAAAACATTTTGGGAGGTGTGTCTTTCCCACCAACGAAAACGACTTAGAGTTCCCAACACATTCCATGCTAGATATATCATAGGCGGTTCCCAAACAGAAAATAAAGTTTATTCCTTTTTCCACCATACTTTCACTTTCCATGGCTAGCCGTATTCATAGTTGCCCTCCATACCAACACTTTCCAAGGAATTTATTATTTGACAACATAAAGTAAATTCATTTTTCATTTCGGTACTGGGCATCCCTAATACCTTTGCCTTACTCTCGTGCAATGACAAGTGAATAAACACTCATCTTGAGAATGACACATCTAGCATGGAAAATATTAGCCACCCCTCACTGCTCCGCGAGCAGTACGAACACACAAAAGAGAAGTTTATTTTGAAAATTAGAGATGGCACATACAAATTTTCTTAGAACAGCAAAAGAATACCGCATATAGGTAGATATAGTGGACTCATATGGCAAAACTGGTTTAAAGGTTTTTGGATGCACAAGTAGTGATCATACTTAGTGCAAAATGAAGGCTAGCAAAAGATTGAGAAGCGACCAACCAAGAAACAAATAATCTCATAAGCGAGCATTAAGCATAATTAACACCGAATAATGCACCACAAGTAGGATATAATTTCATTGCATAACTATTGACTTTCGTGCTTGCGTAGGGAATCACAAACCTTAACACCAATATTCTTACTAAAGCATAATTACTCATCAACATAACTCACATATCACATCATCATATCTCAAAACCATTACTGAAAATCAAGTTTATTTTGTCCAATGATCTTCATGAAAGTTTTTATTATATCCTTGTTGGATATCTATCACTTTGGGACTAATTTTCATATGTTGCTTTTCATAAGCTCAAACAAATATAAGTGAAGATCATGAGCATAATATTTCTTTCTCTCAAATTAATTTAAGTGAAGCAAGAGAGAATTTATTCAAATTTTTACTAACTCTCAAATAAATGTAAGTGAAGCAAGAGAGCATTTCTTCAAAAATACTAAAGCACACCATGCTCAATAAGATATAAGTGAAGCACTAGAGCAAGTCCATAGCTCATAAAAAATTTAAGTGAAGCATAGAGAGCAATTCTAAAAAGTCATGACATAATTTTGGCTCTCTCAAATAGGTGTGTCCAGCAAGGAACCAAGACTAAAAACACAAAATAAAACAAGCAAAGACTCATATCATACAAGACGCTCCAAGAAAAACACATAGTATGTGATGAATAAAATATAGCTTCGAGTAAAATACCGATGGTCATTAGAAGAACGAGGGGATGCCACTCGGGGCATCCCCAAGCTTAGTTGCTTGCTTCTTTTGGATAATAGCTTGAGATGCCGGGGCATCCCCAGGCTTAGGCTCTTCTTACTCCTTATTCCTTCATCCATCGTAAGATAACCCAAAACTTCAAAACTTCAATCACACAAAACTCAACAAAACCTTCGTGAGATCCGTTAGTATAAGAAAATAAATCACTACTATAAGTACTGTTGCAACCTATTCATATTTTGTTTTTGCATTATATCTACTGTATTCCAACTTTTCTATGGCAAAAACTCATCAAAGAAAAACATAGAGCCATCAAAACAAGCACACAACGCAAAGAAAACAGAATCTGTCAAAAACAGAACAGTCTGTAGCAATCTGGATATTTCGAATACTTCTAAAACTCCAAAAATTCTGAAAAATTAGGACGGCCTGAGAAATTTTTATATTAATCTTCTGCAAAAAAATCTGGGAAAAAGCACTTTTATGTGATTTATGAAAATTATTTTCGTGAGTGCATAATTTTCTGTTTTTCAGCAAGATCAAACAACTATTACCCAAGAAGATCCTAAAGGCTTTACTTGGCACAAACATTAATTAAAACACAAAAAACCACAATCATAATAGTAGCATAATTGTGCAAACACTCAATAACAGAAAACAAAAAGCAAAAATAAATTTTATTCATTGGGTTGCCTCCCAACAAGCGCTATTGTTTTACGCCCTTAGCTAGGCATAAGATTTCAACGATGCTCACACGAAAGATAATAATTGAAACACAAAGAGAGCATAATGAAACATGTGACAAACACATTTAAGTCTAACTCTTTTCCTATGCATAGGCATTTTATAAGCAATTTATCAAGACGAGCAATTTCTAGCATATGCAAGGGAGAAGAATAAAACATAGACAATCTCAACACGAAGAGAGGTAATTTAGCAAAATGAAAATTTCTACAACCATATTTTCCTCTCTCATAATAATTATATGTAGGATCATAATCAAAAATTCAACAATATAGCTATCATATAAAATTTTCTCTTCATGATCCACATGCATAAAAGTTTTATAATCTTCCAAGATAGTGGGATTAACATCAACTAAAGTCACGACCTCTCCAAACCCACTTTCATCAAAACTTTCATAAGTGAACACTCTCCAAATATGTGGGATTATTTTTACCTAAAGTTGACACACTTCCAAACCCACTTTCAAAACTATTGCAAAAATTATTATCAATATCGTATTCATCATGAGGCATAAATAAATTTTCAAGATCATAAGAAGCATCATCACCCCAATCATGGTCATTACCATAAGTATCGGACATATCAAAATTAGCATCCCCAAGCTTGGGGTTTTGAATATTATTAGCACAATTGACATTAATAGAATTTATAGTAAAATCATTGCAATCATGCTTTTCATTCAAGGTGCTATCATGAATCACTTCATAAATTTCTTCCTCTAACACTTCATCACAATTTTCAGATTCACAAATTTAAAGAAAAACTTCATAGAGATAATCAAGTGCACTCAAATCACTAGCAACCGGTTCAACATAATTAGATCTCTTAAAAATATTAGCTAGTGGATGAGGATCCATATCAATAGATTTTTAGCAAGCGAAGATGCAAGCAACTAGAAGGCACATGGCAACACAAGCAAACATGAGATGATAAAAAGGCAAACAAAAAATAAGGCGAATAAAACGACAAATTTTTGTGAAGTGGGGGAGAGGAAAAAGAGAGGCAAATGGCAAATAATGTAAATTGCAAGGAGATGTGATTTGTGATTAGGAACCTGGTATATGTTGAAGGTCCTCTCCGGCAACGGCGCCAAAAATTGGCGAGTTGACGGGAGACTATCTTGACGTGGTCATCCCCGGCAACGGCGCCAGAAATTCCTTTTGATGGCGGCTTGAAGCTACGTCGGTACTTCCCCAAAGAGGAAGGGATGATACAACACAGCGGAGGTAGGTATTTCCCTCAGATATGAAACCAAGGTTATCGAACCAGTAGGAGAACCAAGCAGCACAACGTAAACAGCACCTGCACACAAATGACAAATACTCGCAACCCGACGTGTAAAAGGGTTGTCAATCCCTTTCGGGTAGCGGCGCCCCAAGATAGGCAAACGAACATGAATAAAATTTTAGTAGATTGATAGATTCAACGCCAAATAAAATAAATAAGAATAAATTGCAGCAAGGTATTTTTGTATTTTTGGTTTAATAGATCTGAAAATAAAAGCAAAGGAAAACTAGATCGCAAAGGTAAATAATATGAGAAAGAGACCAGGGGGCCGTAGGTTTCACTGGTGGCTTCTCTCGAGAAAAATAGCAAACGGTGGGTGAACTAATTACTGTTGGTCAATTAATAGAACTACAAATAATCATGATGATATCCAGGCAATGATCATTATATAGGCATCACGTCCAAGATTAGTAGACCGACTCCTGCCTGCATCTACTACTATTACTCCACACATCGACCACTATCCAGCATGCATCTAGTGTATTAAGTTCATGGAAAAACGGAGTAATGCAATAAGAACAATGACATGATGTAGACAACAACTATCTATGTAGAGATAGACCCCATCGTTTTATCCTTAGTAGCAACGATACATACGTGTCGGTTCCCCTTCTGTCACTGGGATCAAGCACCGTAAGGTCGAACCCACTACAAAGCACCTCTTCCCATTGCAAGATAAATAGATCAAGTTGGCCAAACAAAACCCAAATATCAGAGAAGAAATACGAGGCTATAAGCAATCATGCATATAAGGGATCAAAGAAACTCAAATAACTTTCATGGATATAAAAAGATTGATCTGATCATAAACTCAAAGTTCATCGGATCCCAACAAACACACCGCAAAAAGAGTTACATCATATGGATCTCCAAGAGACCATTGTATTAAGAATTCAGTGAGAGAGAGGAAGCCATCTAGCTACTAATTACGGACCTGAAGGTCTACAAAGAACTACTCACGCATCATCGGAGAGGCACCAATCGAAGTGGTGAACCCCTCTGTGATGGTGTCTAGATTGGATCTGGTCGTTCTGGACTCTGCGGCAGCTGGAATTGATTTTCGTCGACTCCCCTAGGGTTTCTGGAATATTGGGGTATTTATAGAGCAAAGAGGCGGTCCGGGGGCACCCGAGGTGGGCACAACCCACCAGGGCGCGCCTGGGCCTCCTGGTGAGCCCTGGTGGGTTGTGCTCCCCACGGAGCACCCCCTAGGCGCAGCCTTGGCCCATTGGGTGTCTTCTGGTCCATAAAAAATCTCCGTAAAGTTTCGTTGCATTTGGACTCCGTTTGGTATTGATTTCCTGTGATGTAAAAAACATGCAGAAAACAGCAACTGGCACTTGGCACTGTCAATAGGTTAGTACCAAAAATGATATAAAATGACTATAAAATGATTATAAAACATCCAAGATTGATAATATAACAACATGGATAGATACGTTGGAGATGTATCATAACGTAGGAAGGATAATCTCATGGGAGGTTGGGATGTTCACAAGCACCAACTTTTTCCGGTCTTCTCCGACGGCAGCCATCCAGTGGGAG
The DNA here is from genome assembly GCF_018294505.1 of Triticum aestivum. Classification (NCBI taxonomy): domain Eukaryota; kingdom Viridiplantae; phylum Streptophyta; class Magnoliopsida; order Poales; family Poaceae; genus Triticum; species Triticum aestivum. Next base: position 332,538,822 of record NC_057811.1, on the reverse strand, counting down.
TTCATGCCGACCTAGTACATACCTGCCAAGAATTTTTGGGCGATGGTGATCGGATCGAAGTCGAGGGGCATGATGTACTGTGGCCCAATACATACCTGCAAAGAATTTTCGGCTAATGGAGGTCGGATTGAAGTCGAGGGGCATCGTGTACGCCTTTGTATCATGGTGAGCAAATCTCGCAAGACCAGATAGCAGCAAGCAGGGTGTCTTGAAAAGCTCAGGCCTCGCTTCGACGATGGTTGCGTGCATGTCCCTCGAGCATGCAGCCAGCCGCACGGCGCTCAACATATCCATACACGAACAACAGAGGTCGAGGATGCCACTGGGGGATTGGTCCAATCGTGGCTCATATGGATGCTGCGCGGTTCGCGTTCGGCCATGGTAGAGTTTGGAAGGTGGGGTTTTGGGGGGCTTGATTTACGAGGGAGAAGGCTCTCCGTGCTGGAGCGGCTAGCGAGGGAATAGTAGTACTGGGGGAGGCGAGGGAGGCGAGGGTACGCAGGGGCAGAGTGAGATGATGAAGAGTGACCTCAGGATCTCCGGTGAGATGGAGATGGAGATGGAGATGGATTGGTTCTAGGGGAGAGCGAGAGGAGGAGAGGCATGCTATACAGCGGCGGTGACAGTGACTGCACAATGCACAAGGTGAGGCTGACTTTGGTAACCCGAACACGCCGCCTGGACTAGTGTCACCTCGGGCGCAGGGTCTTGTCACTTCACTGTGAGGACCGGATGAATAATATTTTGACCATCAAGTGTACCATAGTTGTACTACTACTAGTAGCAACATTCAGAGTACTACTGTATAGCAGAAATAGGTCTCCCGTGCTAGCATGCCTCTGGGTTCACTTCATCCTCCAGGTAGCATCCATATTGCGAGCAAAACCAAATTCGCGTGCATCCGGAAGCGCGAAGAAGGGCTTTTTATTTTTTTTAGGATAACCACATAATCCTTAACCAGAAAAGGTTGTGTCTCTCAGGCACACGCCAATATCAATCTGAACCAGCTACGACACATTTTTTGTGTGCAAAGAGATGTATATGTTTGTATATCTGTTCGTCCACCCAAGTGGGTTTTTCGTAGGTCCCACCTATCAGGAGGGGTGCAGAAATAAAAAGGAATCATAAAATGTTTCGCCACAGTGATTCGAAAGAGTGACCTCAACTAACCAGTGGCACATGTAGTGATAGAAGGATGGACACGTACGCAGACACGGACCACTCCTCAATATGCTACCCGCATAGCCTTTTTGTTTTGTAGGTTGGTCTACCTAGCCATCTAATCAACTGACTACATGCCACTTCTCCCATTTACTTCTCCATCGGGAACCGGTTTTCCTCGGCTTCTTCACCTCTCCTTCATTTGCATTCAAACCCCACTGGATTCACATTGTTTTAACCTCTTCAAATCCTCCTGGAGTAATTCTGAAGCCCCTCTAAATAATCATCTTCTTCAGTTAGACTAGCCATCTTAATCCTAATTCTCCAAACCATAGCCCTCCGGTCCAGCGGTTCCAAATGGCAAAAGAGATCCCTATGCAGGTTTTTAGCGTCAAACATGTCCTCGTCGAAGGCTCGTTGAGCATAGTTGACACCTTCACCGACCACCCAAGGGTTGTTTGGGAGTGGATCAACAATGTATCCAACTCCCTCCAAAAGGTGGAGATGAAGGTCATCGGTCTCGGTGCAGAGTACACGGAGCGTGCCATTGGGAAGATCCAATGTGTCGCCGTCCTTCAGTTGTGCCTCGAAGATGAAGTTTTGGTGTATCACATCATACACGCACCCTCCATACCAGGTGAGCTCCACGATTTCATGTCTCAGGAGGACATATACTTCTGTGGGGCAGCCATCAAAGGGGTCAAAGAGAAGTTGGCGCCGTACAACCTTGACTTGAAAAACATTGCTAACCTACAAACCAGAATTCCTGTAGACGATTGTGATAAAGAAACACCATCCTTGTTCGACGTAGCAAATTCTGTGCTCGGAAAAAATCTTGAGAAGGGTGACAAGACGCTGGGATTATGGTCGTCTGGATGGGAGAATTATCCATTGACCTACGAGTGGATAAAATATGCTGCCCTTGATGCCCGTCTGAGTTTCGAGATAACTGCAAGGTCGAAAGAGCTTGTCGCGAAGCCGTCTCCCACAGAAAATGAGAAGAAGAAGAAGAAGAAGAAGAAGAAAAAGAAGAATAAGAAGAAGAAAGAAGAAGAAGAAGAAGAAGAAGAAGAAGAAGAAGAAGACACTACAGGAATCAGCTACTTTGTCGTCTGCCACGGCAGACGGCAAAGGCAAGGATGGCGGACGGCAAAGGCCTTTTCCATCTGCCGCGGACGGCAAAAGGCTCCGGCAAAGTAGGCTACGGTAAAGAGCTTCTTTGCCGTATGCTTTCTGAAGCGGACGGCAAAGGGGCCTTTGCCATCAGGGGCGGACGGCAAAGAAAGCCGATGGCAATAAATTCGTTGTTAGTCCGTTAGGCGTCTAACGGCAGCCTTTGCCGTCCGCCGCTGACGGCAAAGGCAGCATCAAGCCTTTGTCGTCTGCCACTGTAGGCAAACTGACCAAATGGGTCAGCTGCCAGGAAGCACAGGTGGTTGCCATGTGGCTTCTTCGCCATCCGCGGCGGACGGCAAAGAGCCCGTTGCCGTCGGTGGCAGACGGCAAAGAGCATGCATTGCCTCTTTTTTCTGTTTTTTCTTATACCCAACCATTTTCACAGCAAATAGATGATACATATATATTTTTCACATGGCAAGTTCACAGCAAACATATGAGATATCCAACACATATAATTTCATCATACATGCATAGTTCCATCAACCATACATAGCAAGTTCCACATACATGCATCCAACCATACATATTACGATAGTGTCATCCTACCATACATGCATAGTTCATCGATACAAAAAAAACATAGTTCATCCAAACAAGCACTCCGTCTATAAAAGCACAAATGGAAAAGAAGCACTCCATCCATGCAAGCTTCCGTGAATTAAATCAAATCTGCAAAATGATAAACAAGATGTTAGAAAAAGAAGAAGAAAATGAAGAAGAAGAAGAAGAAGAAGAAGACTATAAGAAGTAAGCATACTTAAGTAAAATGGAGCTAACCTAGAAGAAAATGAAGAAGAAGAAGACTAGAAGAAGACTAGAAGAATACTAGAAGAAGAAGAAGAAGAAGAAGACTATAATTAAGATTATTATGTAAACTTGGTCATTTTGTGCTAACATAAGTAATTTTGGAGTTAACCTATAGGAAACTAAGCATATTAGAGATAACTTAGCATATTAGAGCCAACTTAGGTAAAATGGAGCCAACCTAGCTAATTATGCCATCTTTGAGTGAACTAAGCATATTAGAGCTAACTTATAGCTAACTTATGTCATTTTGGAGAAGAAGAAGAAGAAGAAGACTATAATTAAGCTTATTATGTAAACTCGGTCATTTTGTGCTAACATAAGTAATTTTGGAGCTAACCTATAGGAAACTAAGCATAGTAGAGATAACTTAGCATATTAGAGCCAACTTAGGTAAAATGGAGCCAACCTAGCTAATTATGCCATCTTTGAGTGAACTAAGCATATTAGAGCTAACTTATGTCATTTTGGAGAAGAAGAAGAAAATGAAGAAGAATATATGACATTTATGAGCTAATTTAGGTGAAATTGATCGTTTGTGAGCTAACCTAGGTGAAATGGATTGTTTATGAGCTAAACTAGGTAAAATAGGTCATTTTAGAGCTAACTTGGGTAAAATGCATCATTTTGGAGCTAACCTAGGTAAGATGGGTCATTTTGGAGCTAACCTAGGTAAGATGGGTCATTTTAGAGCTAACTTGGGTAAAATGCATCATTTTGGAGCTAACCTAGGTAAGATGGGTCATTTTGGAGCTAACCTAGGTAAAATGGGTCATTTTAGAACTAACTTGGGTAAAATTGATCATTTATGAGCTAACTAAGGTAAAATGGGTCATTTCAGAGCTAACTTGGGTAAAATGGATTGTTTATGAGCTAACTAAGCTAATTATGCTAAGTCTAGGTCATTGTGGTAAGCATATTGGAGGAAATAAGGCTAAGTCTAGGTCTTTATGCATTTGTTAAGCAAAACACTAGAGAAACTTACCATGATCATGGAGGTGTAGGAGCGGGCAGGCTCGTGCCGGTAGCTGGAGAAGGATCATGCGATGCTTCTCTGGAGTTACGCTGCACCAAAGATCATTTCCAATGTCTCGTTAGCATGATGACACTCAAATGTTAAGACTAGCAAGTAATGTCCATTCAAATTAAACTCACCGTGGTCCCAGGAGCAATCACTGGCATCGGCGGAGCGGTCTGACCGGTCTTCTCGCACACAGACTGCACATTTGGTTTTGACGACTCAGTCATACTAGTTAGTAATGAGACAAACACTACATGAATGTTTTGGCTAATCTGCAGAAGAAACTTACCACAAGGAGCTCGTACATGGCCCTTGCCTGCATGTCATTCCGTGCCCTCTCCTCCTCCAACATCTTTGTCGTCCTCTCCTCCAACTCCCGCTGCCTCTCCGCCGCCTCCGCCAGAAGATTCTCCGTTCTATCTCTCTCACTCTGTATAGCAGCCTGCAACACCACTCCTCGTTACCATTTGTAATCATTGATGGAAGCACACACAATGTAATGGAGAAAGATAGCTGAGTACGTATAACTAACCTTGATGGCGAGTTGGACTGGCCGTTCACGAGGCCTTATCTCAGGAGCGGAGCTCGACTGGCGCGCCTTGATCTCCGGGAGAGTGCTAGGACAACGGATAAGTCCATCTCCAATGGCTATGGAGCCATGGGACCTCCCGCCACCAGATATCATCACCAGCTCTGGATCAATGGGACCCTGGCTCGGGTTAAAGTCCTCCCCTTTCCTCGCCTTCCCCTCATCTCTATATTTCACGAGCTTGTCGTGGGAGGAGATGTTGGTGAAGTTGTTTGCATCATCGAGGTCAGACGGAGAGAATGCCTTGACTTTCTTGAAAGAGGCAGTGTGGGCCATGGCATACAGGTCGTACACCTCTGGCACCTTATCCGCCTTATTGTAGCGTGCCTGAAAGAGAGAAACAAAGTAAATTAGTAATTAAAGGGCTCAAGCTAGCATGATGAATGAATTGCATGAATCATGAAGCAAACCACATACCCAGTTCCGCCCGAACTGATATAAGTTGGAGCTGCCTTGATGGTGTGGCACACCTTCCATTTGGGCACGTTTGTCCTTGGCCGCGTTGTGGACGGCTAGCCATTCTTTTGAGCACCACTCATTGACCAACACCTCCCAACAATCCATCCGATCCGCACACCATCTCGGAGGCGCCTAAGTTAGCAAATAGAAACTTGAGCGCTACGGCTATGAATTACTAAATGAAGGAAGTAAGTACAAGGCCTTAAGAATTACCTTCATGTACTGCTCCTTACTTAGGAACTTATCGCGGCACGCCGGCTTGGGCTTCTTGATACCACGCAAGGCGTAGTAGTCTCGAACAGCCTGCACCCGAGCCTCGTGCCGTAAGTTCTGTAGTAGGCGCTTGCAGACGTTCTCGATAACATTTGCCGCCTCCTCCTCGTATCCCTCCTCACACCTGTAGAATGTCTGCAATCAAATGAGACAATATTGATTAGTACAATTAATAACTAGCTAGTTGAAGATTTTTAAATGTGTAAAGGAGAAATTACCCAGAACTTTCTGATCACCACGTCTGCCCTCGTGTCGCACAAGACACCGTCGATAATCTCACCCGGCGGGGCCGGGGCAGCCAAGTAGTGCTCCCAGCTCAATCCAAGCTCTGGAAGCCGACCCTCACCAGGCAACGTGACAAACCCCGGGAAGTTTTGCCGGCAAAGCACTCCAAGGACGGAGTTGGGCCGGCGGACACTATGATGGTGGTCCCAACCCCTACAGCATGACAAGGCCAACGCATTAGATATTTGAAGAAACGTGAATGCAGAAGGTACAAAAGATTAAATGCACTTACCTCTCCCCATCAGGGTAAATCAACCACCTCTGCTCGCGGGTCGCCGGCACAGACGGGAGCCGTGTACAACCACGCTGGTAGACGGTGCCCCCCTCCTCCTCAATATCAGTCGGCTCCCCGCCATCATCAGCATGGCCACTCGGCCCCTCAGGCTCATCCGGCCAGGTACCCCATCCAGACGTGTGCTCCTCCGGGGTCTCGTGGGGGCCGAAGGCCCGTCGACCCGAGGCTCGTGGGCCGAAGGCTCGTGGACCGGAGTCCGTGTAGCCTCCTCCTCGGACGAGTCCACCCTAGCAGTCACGTGCTCGGGTGAAACAGCTGGGGGTGGCGGCGAGGAAGGCGCCCTAGCAGTCACCCTACCTCCTCTCCCGCGACCACGTGCTCCTCTCTTCTTCCCTCCCTTACCTCGTCCCCTGCCGGGCACCGCTGTCGACAAAGAAGGGCCCGGCAGTGTCGCCATACTGTCCAGCAACGCTCGGCAGAGAGGTGCGTGTGGAATGGAAGACCTCCCACCACGCGCCGACGAAGAAGGGGCCTCGAAGCGCTCCCGACCAGCGCCCACCATCTTTCAACACCTGCCATGACAAAGAGTAAACGAAATTAGTACAACATAAAAAAATACCGACATGAATAATAATATATGATGTTTTTCATAACAAAATCAAAAAATATATATGATGTTTAAATCTACCCGATCAACACAATTATATATGATGTTTCTCATAACAAAATCGAAAAATATATGATGTCAGGGTGTCGGGGGTCGGGGTGTCGTGCCGGGGTGTCGGGGTGGCGTGTCGAGGTCGGGGTGCCGTGTCGGGGTCGGGGTGCTGTTTCGGGGTCTGGGTGTCGGGAGTCGGGGTGTCGTGTCGGGGTCGGGGTGCTGTTTCGGGGTCGGGGTGTCGTGTCGGTGTCGGGGTGTGGTGTCGGGGTCGGGGTTTCGGGGTCAGGGGGTCGGGGTGTCGGGGTGAGGTGTCGGGGTCAGGGTGTCGGGGTCAGGGTGTCGGGGTGTGGTGTCGGGGTCGTGGTGTCGGGGTCAGGGGGTCAGGGGGTCGGGGTGTTTCCTTCTCTCCTTCTTCTTCTTTCCTTCTCTTCTTCTTCTTCTTCTTCTTCTTTCCTTTCTTCTTTTTCTTTTTTCCCTCTCTTCTTCTTCTTTTATTTCTTCCTTATTTTCCTTTTTCCTCTTCTTCTCATCTTCTCCTCTTTTTCTTCTTCTTCTTCTTCTTCTTCTTCTTCTCCTCCTCCTCCTCCTCTTCTTCTTCTTCTTCTTCCCCCTTCTACATATTCTTCTTTTCTTCTTCTTCTTTTTTCATCTTTTTACTACTTCTTATAATTATATAACTAATTAACTAAAACCCATGCACTAGTCTAATCTAATATAATCTAGCACTAAATCTAACACTAACACATATCTAGTCTAATCTAACAATTAAACAACAAAAAAGAAAAAACAGAAGAAAAAACTCACCGGAGATGGCGTTGGTCGGGGCTTCGCAGCGGCAGGGTGGCGGTGGCGACGGGGGCCGCAGGGCTTCGGGGCGGTGGCGCTGGGCAGGTGGTGGGGGCGGCGGGGCGCCGCGGCGGTGGGCTGTTCGGGCGATGGGGCGGCGGGGGCGCCGCGGCTGTGGGACGTTCGGGCGGCGGGGCGACGGGGCAAGGGGGCGACGGGGTAAGGGGGCGGCAGCGGGTGGTGGGGCAAGGGGGGCGGCGGGTGGTCGGGGCGACGGAGCGAGGGGCGATGGGTGGGCGGGTGGCGGGGCAAGGGGGCGGCGGCGGGTGCTGGGGGCGGCGGGTGGGCGGGTGGCGGGGCAAGGGGGCGGCGGCGGGTGACGGTGGTTGTCGGGAGGAGACGGAAACAGAGAGATGGAGGGGCGGGGTGGGGCTCGGCCATTAGTTAGGTTAGCTCTTTGTCGTCCGCCCCACCTTTGCCGTCCGCTTTTTTTCTCTTTGCCGTGTACTGGCAGACGGCAAAGAAGGGGGCCCGTTAAGTTTTTTATGATCAGCTCGTTAGCGGGGGCCACCTCTCTCTTTGCCATCTGCCAGCTGACGGCAAAGATTCTTTGCCGTCCGCTAGCGGACGGCAAAGACCTTCTTTGCCATCAGCCAGTTCATTGCCGTCCGTTTTCCTGAAGCGGACGGCAAAGACCTTCTTTGACGTCAGCCAGCAGACGGCAAAGAACTGGCAGATGGCAAATAAGCTAATTCCAGTAGTGAGAAGAAGAAGAGGAAGAAGAAGAAGAAGAAGAAGAAGAAGAAGAAGAAGAAGAGAGGAAGAAGAGGAAGAAGAGGAAGAAGAAGAAGAAGAAGAAGAAGAAGAAGAAGAAGAAGAAGAAGAAGTTGCACCAGCAGCATGGCATTATAGATGGATGAACTATTTCCTCTCTTGTAAAAATTATATTTCCCCTCTGTGTACATTGATATAGATGAACTATTTCGCGGGAGTGCATGTCTTTGGAACAAGTGTACTCTGTGTACATTGATATAGGTCCGCATGACTATAATGAACTAGTTATCTGCCTAGTTTCCTCTACTAGTACTACTCCTTGCAGTGAGCAGTATGCAATGCCTGTTTCAGTAGACATGACAACTTGTCCATGGAAGTTGAACTACGGCGACCATCGCGTTTCTACCACTGCCACACGAGATTCGCACGGCGCCGCTCCAACCGACGGCACCACGTCCCCCGATGTGCGCCACACCCCTCTTGGTGCCACCACTCCTCTGCCTTTGTGTGCATGACATGCAGGCCAGCTGAACTACGGAGACCATCAAGTTTCTACCATAGCCACATGTGAGTCCCACGATGCCGCTCGAACCCATGACACCACACGTCCCCCGACCTGCGCCTAACCTCTCTCGGTCCTACCGCCCCTCTGCTTTTATAAGAATGACATGTGGGCCAGGCGCATTTAGGGTCCACATGTCATTGACTCAAAGGCAGGTGCACTAAGCCGCTGAAGCTCGGTCCTGTGGGCCCCAAGAGGGAAATGTAACTCCTGCGCCAGGCCTTGTGGTGCTCCCACAGTACGAACTCGTGCTAAACTCGGAATTTGTTTCTTACTACTACCAATGTGCCAGCCCGTGCGTTGCAATGGATCAAAAGTAGTAGAATAATACTTGTTCACTAACTTGAAATATAAACACTCTAGTTTTCATATACATATATCAGTAAAAATAAATTATGCTTCACTGGAGACATATTCCTCGGGCTGTTTTGATGAGGTGAGGGCGTGTGTGCCTGGTTTCAAGATAACGATAGATTTTTAAAACATTGAAGTAGATTTGTTTTCTAATATTTTGTAGCGTGGCACAGCATCCGGTTCACTTAAGTGTCTGAAAAAAGTGGAGTGCACTCTAAAGATATTTACATGCTCCCATTTAGTGGAGTGCACTCTAAACACATTATCTATTTATTTTTCTCTAGCCTTTCCTAGCCATGCAACCAAGCCACATAAGCTAGTCATGCATGCAATCAATAAATTGCATTATACTCCAGCATGCAATGCCGCCACATCATCTATTTATGCCTATTAGTCATAGGTTGCTTTTTGCATTAGTATTGATCCTTCACAGTTTGGTAGAGGTATGATTAATCCAAATATTAATGTTCCATAAAACTAAACTCCAAATGTCCGCCGGAGCCGAGGAAGAGGACGTACAACAGGGGCGGTGGAGGCGTCTTTGTAATAGGTGGAGAGCTTGAAGGATAATCTTGAACATCCGCCGCCACCTACCTATCGGCGCGGGACTCCTCAAGCTCCCACTGGAGCTCGCGCTCCTCCAGGGAGTGGCGGAGTCACGGGATTTTCCTAAACCCCGATGGGCACCATGCAGTACTCCTCGTAGCCGGGGGCGGGGTGCTCGCGTCCCGACTCCTGGGGTACTGTCTGGAGCACGGGCTCAACCACCTCATGAGCCACGAGGATGCCATGCTCGCGGCCGTGCTGTTGGAGCACACGCTCATGCACCTGAGCGGCAAGGATGCGATGTTCACGGGCGTGCTGCCGGAGCACGTGCTCGTCCACGTTGAGAGCGGCGACGATGCGATGTTCGCGGGCGGCGATGATGCGATGCCCGCGGGCATGCTGCTGGAGAACGCGCTCGTCCACATTGTTAGCGGCGAGGATGCGATGTTCGCGGGCGTGCTACCGAAGCACGCACTCGTCCACGTGGAGAGCGGCGATGATGCGATGTTCGCGGGCTTGCTCTCGACGATGTGATGTTCGCGGGCATGCTGTTGGAGAACGCGCTCGTCCACATTGTGAGCGGCGAGGACGCGATGCACCTCCTCGTGACCGGCCAGTGCATGTTGCTGGAGCACAGCTACCCCTTTTGGCCGACGAGGGCGAGCCGCTAGATCACACTGTCCTCCGCATGGACAGTCAGCGCACGCTACTCGCGACCGTAGAGGACCTGCTCTGCCTCGGCGATGTCGGAGACTCCATCCTCTTCCCAGGTCGCAGCGCCGTCCACTTCGGCAACGTCTGCGTGCTCTGGTGGGTGTTGCGTCCGTATGGGAGCTTCGAGCTACAGTGCCAGTGGGGCGGGTTGACCTTTTTGTGGTTTCACATGGTCTGTAGTGAAAAATAGAATCGGAAGTAGCACAGTATGTTGGAAGGTGTCGGAGGAAGGCTGGCAGGAGCAGTACAACAAACATCATATACGCACCATATCTTGATAAGGGTTTAATGTAATTTGTGTAAAATGGGTATGTGTGGATGTATGATTAGTACATCCATATCATTGACATTCATGCAAGCAACAAATATTTGTGTGCATGATTTCACCCTATTTTCATATTCAGTTCGGGAGTGGATTTGATTTTGTAATCGGAGCTCATTTTTGTAGTTGGTCTCAATTTAGACTATGCATGTATTATTGCGAGAGATAGATATAGAGAGAATATTTGTGTGACAAAGGGGGCGGGGGCAGCGATACCTAACGATAGAGGGGCATATGCGTGTTCGAAAGACTGTGTGTGTCATAAAGAGAGGAGTGTCCGAAAGGGAGAGAGAGGGTGTATGCGTGTGCGTGTGTGTGTTAGAGAGAGAGATAGAGGTGCGTGTAATGTCGGGATCGACAAGGTTACGAGGTTGCGGATATGGGAGAGCGATAGTGTGTGTGCGATGAAGGGACACACAGACAGCGTTTGTTTCCGTGTGAGAGAGCTGGATAGACCTCGACAGCATGGCTGGCTAGGGGTGGAAGGTTATGTGTGGTATAAAGAGATAGTAGAGAGACAGATGAATGCTTGTTTGTTGGAAGGAGACCTAACTACATAGATGGGGGTAGCAAGAAGAAGAGAATGGCGGTGTGCCTTTTGTCATGGGTCAGAAGAGAGACCAAGAGACACGCATCGTGTGGAGAGGTGTGTGTGTTTCGAGAGAGAGAGAGAGAGAGAGAGAGAGAGAGAGAGAGGGAGGCGTGGACCTGAATAATGAGATGGGTGCTCATGTGTATGCTATAGGGAAGGAATTGTCTAGGTGGTAGTCTTATGATGGTGACCCAATCTTTCAATGAGAGTGGGGACAAGTATCGATTGGTGGATTTTGACATTGACGATCCAGCTATATCGTACCCGATAATACAGATCGACAATTGTTCCTAAACAAATCTTCGATGGACAATAATCTTATCGTATGCACAAAATCAACCTGAATAACGAGATGGAGTTCCTCCAAGCAACCGAAGAATCGGCTAGAACTAAGATAAAGCAATCGTAATTGCCAATATGAATTAATTAAGGACAATGGTGGGGTTGCTGGTACTGAACAAAAGGCGAAGCAAAACAATGTGTACACAACAACGCAAGTTTTAACCTAGAAAAAGGGCAGTAGCCTTATTTATATCTATAGACTATATTAGTATTTTTTATTTGTATAGTTATATCTATATCTATTCCACTCCCTCCGTTTGTAATTTACTCCGCACATATATAGCTTCGACTGCAGCCAAATTTTATAAAGCTTAACCGAATTTTTTGAAAGCAATATGAACATTTACACTAACAAATTTACACAATGTGGAAATAAAAGCAATGATGAATCAAATGATATATATTTGGTGGTGTATATGTTAATAGCTTTTCCTACAAATTGTGGAAAGTATAAAAAGTTTGACTTTAGAGAAACCCAATATGCGGTATTATGTATAGTGGTAGTAGTACGTACCTAGTTCTTCCCCTTTTTTGTTCCTATGATGTTGTGCCATGCACGTACCTAGTTGTATCTATACCCCTATACAGTGTGCGAATAACTTTGAAAGATGGTCGTTGGATGAAGCCAATCCGACGGTGCAGAGATGGCAAATTCGAGCACTACCGGCCATTGGATATCATCTACATTCCACCAGATTCTGCCACATGTACAATCTAGAATACTCCATGGTTGAACTTAAGCATAATGCACAAACCTCAAGACACAAGCACTTCTCCTTTGTTCTAGAATCTTCTATATCATAATTTCCCAAAAAAAATCTAGATGAATTGCCATTATTTGTTTTTACTTTATGCTTTACAATGCACCATTCCATGAATGTTAAAATAGATTAATTTTTTTATAAAAACTAATTGGTTTTGAATGGGATGAACTATAAGAATTAAATGAACATCTACATCATGCATATATGACTCAAAACTTACATGCTATAGTGTGGTGTTTATTCATAATTTGGTTGCCAAATCTCATGCGTGCAATGCACGTGTACCTTACTAGTAGTAGTAGTAGTAGTAGTAGTAGTAGTAGTAGTAGTAGTAGTAGTAGTAGTAGTAGTAGTAGTAGTAGTAGTACAAACTTCGTAGTAGGAGTAGTAGGAGTGCTCCTACTCTATCAACGAGTCCCACCTGACACCAAATTTCTTGGCTTCCATGCTACAGCTAGATCTTCCCTCCTCGTTTCTGTTTTCCAAAGCGGCAGGTGGGGTGCGGTTTGCCCATAGTCGCTTTGCTCAACTGCGGTCCCACATTAAAGTGAAAATGCTAGGCAACACGCCTTCCCTAGCTATGTGGCGTGACGGACGGGCCGTGGAGTACTCCCGATTCCCGGGCGTGTGGGGGTGCGATGCGAACGCGGCAGGCCTTTTCCTTTTACTAGCAATGTGCCCGAACATTGCAACGGATCCAAAGTAGAATAGTACTTGTTCACAAACTTGATAGAAAGCACTCTTGTTTTGATATACATATATACCACTAAAAATATATTACATTTCACTCAAAATATATTTCTCAGGCTGTTTTGATGAGGCAAGGGAGGGATGTGGTTGCTTTCAAGATAATAAGGGGTTTTCTGCAAATTGGAGCAGAGAAGTGGGCTATTGTTGCAAAAATTCCACAACTTACCTCGCAGCCGTTAGATGCAGATCTAATGGTCAGAAATGACGGATGGCACACACACCATCATCACCAACTGAGTATTTTATAGGAGTAGAGAAACATGTATAAATTGTAACATTTGGTTTTGCTCTTTGGCACGATCGATAGATACAAAAAATGAATGGAAACGCTAGGGCGGAGCTTTTCCCGCCAGATAATAAGCAGGGCAGTAGCTAGGTTGGCGCATCATCGGTTTGGTCACATGTGGTCCCACATGTTGTAGTAAAGCCTAGCTAATGCGCGTTGACCGAGGGGCCGGAATGACAGTGTGGTATGCGACGAGGAAGGGACATTCTTCATGTACGTGTTCCAGTTTCTCGTTTTGAACTTGCGAACGTGACAGGCGTGCTGCACGAGTAATTTTGAATTTATAAGTCCAGTCTCAGTTTTTGAATTTAGGAGTAGTTCGTAGGTCAGGTCAAGCATCGAACGTAAATTACGAAGTTGATGGAAAGGTAAGCACAACTTATAAATTGACGGATGGAGTACTAGTTAGAGTGATACATATAATTGCCTCCAAATGTAAGCAAAGGGATCGCACATGTCTTTATTGACTGGAACGAGAATGCAATAGCACAATAAGAACTAAGGCCATGATGATGCGATCGGAGTGGTTGTTACAAGAGGCAAGAAGAAAGATGCATCCATCAACGTACGACCTCCTCCTCCTCGACTCAGTGCGCCGGGCCACCGACCGGCGGCTTAGGAGCGGCGGCTTTTGTGGCGAGGTCAAGGTGCTTCTCGACAAAGGCGTCCAAGGCTTCCAGCCGGTTGACAAAGGCCGACGTCGTAGCATCCTCACCGGCCTTGTAGATACCTATGTACATGACTTCCCCGTACACGTGGATGTGTAGGTCGACGAATTCTTGCAGGGCGAGGTGCCTCGCGGCGAGTGCGACCTCTAGGTGGACATTCTTCGTTGCGTCGGCGGGCAGTCATGGGGCCACCAATGCTTGAAAGAGGTTCTCGCCATTGAGGCCGATTAGGGTGGCAGGCAATGAGGAGCCCGGGCGTGTGGGCTGGAGTAGCACGGCGATGTCGTCCGCGAGCTTCTTGATGACGGTGAACTTGTTGATGGTGGCAACGATCATCTTGTCCAACTGAGAGTCATAGCTGGCGTCGGCGATGGCCATGAACCAACCGGTCGCCAACACCCTTTGGAGACGATCCTCGGTGCCATGCCGCAGGCCGGCGTCGTGGACCATCTGGCACAGCCGCTGGCCGCTCGCGCACATCGCCGCATGGGTCTGGAGTGAGCAATTTTGCGCTTAGTGTAGGTTCTTAGGTGCGTACGATGTGGTAGATGCATTGGAATGGAGGGGCGCCTTTATATGAGTGCAAATTGTGTTGCATTCACATTGTGCTGCCTCTTTTCCCTGTCCTCCTCCCATTATTACTTCCCTCATCATGCTAATTAAAGGAGGATGCATCATTGGCCGTTCAACATTTCGAGAACCACTACCCTCTCCCTCGTCTGCGTTAAAGCCGTATCGGGAACTGTCCTGGTTTACTCAATATATTTTTACCGTCCTGGTTTACTAGTAGCTATCAAATCAAATAGTACTGCGCCGCCCGCTGCACGACCGACTGAACACGCCTCCTCGCCTCCATCAAACGCCTCCGTTAAATCCGCATGAAAACCGAGAAACCTACTCCGGACACACGTCTGTTCATGAGCGGGCCGAAATTAAACGCAATGCCGCCCGAGCTCCTCCTATCCACCCTCAGTTTAAACGAGGCCAAACGTCGGCCAAGCTCCTACCGTCCGCCCTCAAATGAGGCCAGACAGCGGGCAAGAATCGCACCCCTCCGCCGCTCCCCCATCTCCTCCTTCACCATTTTCTCCACTCTTCTGAGGGCTTCCGAGGAGCCGTTCTCCGGCATACTACCCATCTGGGAGGCCTGCCGAGCCCTCCGGATAGGAGCGAGGCTGCTCGGTGCTTCACCTACCTCGCCTGGCCCAACGGAGCCAGTTGCCGCCCCAATCCGGCGTGTGGTTCAGTAACTCGCCGCTCCAGTTCAGCTCCATGAGGAGTGGCGAGTTGCTCCACGCCGGCACGGCGGCACGGGCATCGTCGCTGCTGCGTCGTACCGTGCCACCAGTGTCTGCAGCCGCGCCTCCCGTGTCTGTGGCCGCGCCTCCCGTGCCTGCGGCAGCGCCATGCAGGCAGAGACAGAAGTCGGGTGCGCGGAGAGCGACGAGTCGGTGGCCAGCTTCCCCGTGTCCGCCGCCATCATCATGGAGAAGTAGAACACGGGAGGCCTCCGCCTCTTGGGTCCCATGAAGGCCACCGCCGAGGCGACGACTGCGTATATAGGTGGTTTCTTTGCTGCTTCGTCTCTTGCGAGGACCTTCGTCGACCCCGCAAGTGTCTGCCGGACATGAGGAATACAAAGGGATCCACGGGCGGCCATTTAGATTAGGTATTAATTATACCACGAGAGCCGGATTAGCACCACTTAGTTCATGTAAATGTAATGAAACCCATCATGTTTATATGAAGATCTGGCTTTTTAATATGAAATCCTTCATGCATATATGAAATCAGTCCGTGTTTGCATGAATTACCTCTGGTTTGTTAGTGTTGTGAAAATGTATGCCGCCGACGTTGGATGTCATCCTCCACGGAAGGAAGCGGGGGGAAATTTGCCGGTTGCCGTTGGAGATGCTCTTATGCCGGAAATAATAGATTCACATCCAATCCATTTGAGTTAATTGGGTGTATAATTCTCCCTCTATAAAAAGTTAATTGCATGTACAGTGTACATGACTTGCAGGGTGGCTACAGATTCGTACAGAAAGTTAAAAAGAAACAAATCCATCCTTAATCTTGTATTTTAAGTACTCTGTAGGTTCCACTGTTAGTACAGTAGCGAAAGAAGTATATATTCAAAAATATAAAAATATAAAGTTTAAGATAGAATTCGAACTTAGGTCATCGCGTTGCGAGCATCCGTTTCTAACCAGTCCACCAGATGTTCGTTGTGGACGATGCAAGAGATATATCTCCGTTCTTATAAAAAACAGAGTTGGTGATGATGGTGTGCCTGCCATCCTGCAATATAGGACGTCCGATTTATATCTGACGGATAGGAAGGAAACTATGGCAATTTTGCAAAAAGATACCCACACCCCTCTCCACATTTGCAAATAAGGCCTTCCCTCGTTCAGCTGTTTCTCCCACAAGATAAACTACTCATACAAATGCATCTTAATGTTCCGTGCAACACATGGGCATCTTGCTAGTTTCTTTTTAAATAGTTACTGCGATAATTGGGTTGAACTGATATATTTTATGTCTGCCCCGAATGATCTCGAATTCACTAGTAGTAACAAAGAAAAGGTTGCCTTGTTAATTAACAGAAAACAGGGTGAAAACTATCATATGAGGCTGGTAAAAACAAGGCGCACTCGGTTAAGCGTCATCGTCACTGCAGCTGTGTGCGCGCGAGAAATCTACATATCGAGGGGAGCTACGAAGAGAAAGACATATCGAGTGTGTGTGAGCAAGGCACGGAGACACAACTAGCGAGTGTGAGTGTGTGTGTGTGTGTGTGTGTGTGTGTGAGAGAGAGAGAGAGAGAGAGAAGCCAATTGATAGATTAAGATCAAGATCAAGGTGTCACCCTTCTGTTGTCATTGTTGGGGGTGGGGAGGGGAGGGAGAGAAAGACGTATTGAGAGTGTGCGCGTGGTAGGCACAGAGGCACAACTAGCGAGTGTGTGTGTGTGTGTGTGTGTGTGTGTGTTTGAGAGAGAAGCCAGTAGATAGATTAGTAGCAAGATCGAGGTGTCACCCTACTCCTTCGGTGCCGGGAAGTGTGTGTGTGTGTGTGTGTGTGTGTGTGTTTGAGAGAGAAGCCAGCAGATAGATTAGTATCAAGATCGAGGTGTCACCCTAGTCCTTCGGTGTCGGGAAGTGTGTCTGGGGGGGGGCAGTGACACTTAGATATAGGGAGAAGGAGTTGATGTGATACATATCTATATTAAGGGATAGGCAGATAGCATGTGTGTGAGGCATACTTAAAGCATCACAGAGATAAACAAGCGGTGTGCATGCAAGTGCCGAAAAAAATGGAGAGAAACAATGTCTACGCGCGCGTGCGTGTTTGTGTGTGTGTGTGAGCGAAATCTCAAAACAAAAGGTGCTCTCCTGGACTCCCATTGTATGTATTCATATGGTTCCGAGACTCGAGTTAACCTTACGCATATGTGTATAGAGGGAGATAAATACACAAAGTGCGCGTGTGTGATTCCGATGCCCACGGAGAAACGAGATATGTCTGCGTGTGAGAGAGATTGCGCAATTCATTCACGTATCACTATCTAGCGATCGTGGATGTGCATCGCTTGAACATAATCAATATCAACTTTGTATCGTGGCCAAAGATACAACATCAATTCAACGCTATAAAGATTGGACACTCACATATCATATTTTTTTCGAATAGTCTTTTTCAATTGTGCATGCCAAAGTTATAATGATGTTTCTTCAAACAACCCCTCTAGTTATCATGTACATGCACCATTGTTAGTTTTGCATTCAAATTCATCTGGGATGATTTAATGTTCTATTATGAAGTAATATATGTAATATTCATATATGAATTCAACGGGTACGCAATTTATGAAATGGGGGCCATATGTAATCATATGAGGTAAAACTTTTAAGTAGCGGACTACAATATCCATTTCTTTTTGTGCATCAATATTAAAATTAACACGTCAATGCATTATGTTTAAAATAAATAACCAATGGCACTAAATTATATATTTACACGAGAAATACATAGGCTGAGTGTTTGATCCCTTTTTTTGTGAACGCACCTCTACACTCGTACGATTGGTCGTGCCCGTGTGAACATCCAAGTTATCGGTGCATCATCCCGAGTTATTATCTTTTTTCTGGGGTGGACATCATACCAGTTATTAACTGCTGACGTCTGCCCCGTGTACACAGTCTAGCATGACCTTCCCGCTAACATTGTCCAAAATTAGTTGAAACTGGATACGAACGATCCCGCCGGCGGCAAAATCTCCCGCTTCCTTCTAAAATTTCCACCACCTAGTCTTTACCGTGCGAAATTCCCCTTTTACCCTTGGTGCACGGAGAACAATAGTCACAATACGGCCGTCATTTACATAATAGGTCAGGGTTGCTTTGGTAACTTCCGATTCCCCCCACCACACAGCACCCCCATTTCCTCTCCCCCTCCCGCAAAAACGACTACTCCACAGCACCAGAGCATCTTACATCACGTCGTCCGTACATCATCGGCATTTCTACCCCTTCCCTCTCGAAACCCTAGACTGCTCATCCACCGGCATACCAGAGCCCATTCACTGCCAGCGTCGTCCACCTCGCCGGATCTGCTTCTGCGGCTGCATCTACCCCTCCCACCTCCCCTAGAAACAAGTAGACTACTCATCCACCACTGTACCACAGCCCATTCAGTGCCGACCTTGTCCACGGCGCCGGATCTGCTTCGCCAGTACTCTCGTCAACCGTAGCGCATCTGCAGCGGCTCCTTCGTACTCCCCACCGAAGATGTTTCGTCCACAACCCCGGAGTCGCCCCACCGACACCCCCGTCGACGGCCTTTGATCCTCTTTGCCGACACCTTCCTCAACCCTACCGGAGCCGGTTCGCCGACATCATCCTCAACCCTACTGGAGTAGCTTCGCCTATACCATTCTCAACCCTCTCAGGGCCGCTTTGCCAATGCCCAAGTCCATGGCCTCAGATCCGCTTCGTCGCACCCTCGTCCAACCTACCGGAGCAGCTAACGCCCCATCCACGGCCGTAGATCCGCATCGTCGACACCATCCTGAACCCAACCACCGAAGCAGCTTCACCGACGCCCTCGTCCACGGCCTCAGATCCGCTTCACCCACACCGTAGTCCACCCTACCGGAGCCGCTCCACAAACACCCTACTCCACAGTTATAGATCTCCTTACCGGACCCCGGCTCCCAGCGCAGCGTCATCACCCTTGACGTTTCTAACCTGATTCCCACCGTCTGGCAAGATGCCAAGCACCCGCCGCGGCCTAGGTACTTGTCACCTTTAAACCCGTCCAGCACCCGATGTACTTCAAATATACTAACAGGTCGTTGTTACATGTTATGCAGCTGGCAAGAACTACAAGGACGAGATTTCTTCTGGATCTAACAGCTTGGCCAACCAAGATCCTGGACTGAAGCATTGCTATGATCATGTAAGTGTGTCTCTCTCTTGTATTGTTGTGTGCCTGCCAGCGTGCTTTGCTAGGATTTTTGACCAGTTATCCCTTTGTGCAGACAATGATTTCCACCACTGGCTGCTAAATTAGAGATGTAGATGTCATACATGATACTCCCTCCGTTCCTAAATATAAGTCTTTCTAGAGATTCCACTATAGACTACATACAGAGCAAAATGAGTGAATCTACACTCGAAAATGCATCTATATACATCTGTATGTGGTCCATACTGGAATCTCTACAAAGACATATATTTAGGAACAAAGGTAGTACATTACACAAAATCGTAGGTGGCATGTAGGAATTCCAGTGCACTACATTAGGCTCCCTTATAGTGCCTGCTAGTCTAGTAAACAGAGTCATGGCTAGTTTATGCTACGCACACAATCGTTAATTGGTGGTTTAAATATGGGCAAGGGATATGCAATGTATTATCATGTAGAGATAACTCAAATTAGCCGTGTCAAGTTGCAGATGGGGTGCCACAATGAAAAAGTACAAGATTTCTTAGTACAAGATGTATGTGGCAATTTCATTGAACATCGCAAAAAAAAGGAGAGGCAGCGGTGAGCATATACAGTGTGCTATGGTAGGTCACTCCGACCCAGTTCTTTTGCAGGATTCTCCCAGAATCTGCCCCTCTCTAGCTTCACCTAGAATCTTTGACCCCCATTTGTTTTACAATCCTAACCAAGTAGACCCAAACTAGATAGGATTGTAAAACAAATGGGGCTCAAAGATTCTGGGAGAATCTGGGTAGGGGTCAGATTCTGGGAGAATCTGGCAAAAGAACTGGGCCTCCATTGCAATCATCGTGACATGTTATTTGTATGTCAGTGTTGTTGGCCAAGTTTCTTAGGGACAGTTATTTCGAGTTATCCTAAGAAAATAAGCACCTTTGAATATAACCTCCAGATAATAAGGCAACCAGTTCTTTTCATTGCGTGCCTTTTCAGCTTATCTATGGTATGATCAGTGAAAAGTCTAGATTGCATTATATGTTGTCATTTTGCTACCCGTATGAAAATTAATTTGACTTGCAAACATCACAAATTGAACCCAGTGCAGTAATTAATATGATAGGAAAACAGACCATCAATATTTGTTCAGAGTGCAAATACAAAGATACCATCTACTTGGCACAAGCTACTTTGGTCAATGTCTTCCATAGAGAGCCCATTGCCTAATTTAAATGAAGAACGCATTGCCTAAATTTAAATGAAGAACCATTATTTATCGAAATTCGATGGTCCAAGTGGCTGGCTATTATCATATAGTAGCACCACCTGAAAGCATGATATAGCAGCAGCAG
The DNA here is from genome assembly GCF_018294505.1 of Triticum aestivum. Taxonomy (NCBI): domain Eukaryota; kingdom Viridiplantae; phylum Streptophyta; class Magnoliopsida; order Poales; family Poaceae; genus Triticum; species Triticum aestivum. The sequence goes on along the minus strand of NC_057811.1, from coordinate 332,517,895 downwards.
CTCATAGCAACTCATCATACAGCAGCAGCAGCTAGCAATTCATCATATACCAGCAGAATCTCATAGCAATTCATCATATAGCAGCAGCAGGAGCAGCTCATAGCAATTCATCATATAGCAGCAGCATGAGAAGCTTATAGAACCTCATCATATAGCAGCAGCAGCTCATAGCAATTCATCATATAGCAGCAGCAGCTCATAGCAATTCATCATATAGCAGCAGCTCATAGCAATTCATCATATAGCAGTAGCAGGAGCAGCTCATAGCAATGCATCATATAGCAGCAGCAGCAGCTCATAGCAATTCATCGTATAGCGGATCAGAATGAAAATTTGGCAAAAATTCAGAGGAGATCCTCACCTTGTTGGATGAGCTCATCCTTCAACAGCACCTCAAGGCCACGGCTTGGGAGGAGGGGAGGGGAACGAGGTGCCTTCTGTTGGAGTGGGGCATCAGCCGTAGTTGTGCGGCGACCGTCACAGTAGTGCGATGGATGGACCATAGCGGAGCAGCTGCGGGAGACCATGAGAATGAGGGGCGGCGCCAGAGGGAGGAGCAGCCGGGGAGATTTGGCCCCAACCCGCTGGCCATGTAGCCTAGCTGGACAGAGCATCGTCGAGGAGCGGGCCAGATGGGACCAGTGGTGTCGGCTCGCTGGAGGAGCCCTAGCGCTGCACGCAAGGGATCGAGGTAGAGGGAAAGGGGAGAGGAGATGCAAGCGGGCAGAGCAATGAACGCTTGCGTGTTTGTTTTTTACTTGAGGGTTAGGTGTGACGCGGGCATGAGCAGTGGCATTTTGAGTGTAATATAGGCAGACAACAGAGTCATTTCGCTATTCCCCTTCCCTTCAATTTTTAGTGAGCTTCTACCCGAAGCACCCCCATAGCGAAATAAGTTAAAGCCCAAGCCCATAACTCAAAAATGAGTTATTTACATCTTTTATGGCTTATTTTGACAATAAGCTCTGAAAAGGCGAAATAGAACTGGCCCTTAACCTGCAATTCAATTGTGCGTGCAATGATGAATCACTCCTACCTGCTATAGTGTACATTTAGGCATCATACATGGCATAACCTAATACATGTGCATTTCATTATAGAATCTGAAGTATGAAATGTTTATGTTAGTTCATACGTTGCACATGATGTTTAAATGCCCCTTAAATCTGGTCAATCAAGTGATGGTCTTTAAGCCTCCTTCTCTGCTTCTTTTTTTGATATGTAATTTAGTATTGTGCAAGTTTTCCTCACACATCTGTTCAATTGCTTGTTTGAATCAGCTAGCCATACTAGGACCGTTTGTTTGATTACTTACTGTTCTTAACCTAACAGAGCTTGTCAACGATTTAGACACTAAGGGCTGCTGTAGTGGGGGCTTGTATAACTCATAGGTGACATAAAGGTTTGGCTGTACACTAAAGTAGGCTCTCCAAGAGTACCTGGAGGTCCAGTTCGAAGGCATGCCTAGTTTTTACACAGCACACACATAGTAAATGCTCATTTCATTGTGTGCAAGAGATGTGGCATGTTTCATTATGTGGTGTTGTTTTGTTATAAACTCATCCTTTGGTGTTGTTCACAGACTGGAAAGTCTGCATATTTATCTTCCAAGGAGACCAGTAACTAATTTGTGTCACCTTGCAGAGGGGGTGCAATGAAGATAAGATTGAGGATTTCCAAGTACAAGATATTAGGAAGGAGCCTTGCAAGAGAAGGAGGAGCAGCGCTGAGCCTGTTCAACCAGTTATGGTAAGTCACTATATTACAATTACCAAGACATCCTATTTGTCTGACATTGTGCTTGTGTAGGGTTATTCACGTGTAACCCAGTCATTGGGCCATTGATTAAAACTCCCTCCGCTCACTACTATATGATGTTCTTACTTTTTTGTAAATCAAATGTATGTAAACACATTTTAATGTGTCTGTTCACTCAGTACGTATGTAGTCTACTTTTAAATGTCTAAAACATCTTATAGTAGTGAACAGTGTGAAACTGCTTCATGCTATGGTAGAGTTGTTGATGTCATAAATGTCATAACCAAACGCATATTCACATCATTAGCCTCCCTATCATTACTAGGATCTTGATTACATACAAGTCGAGATACTTCATAGGGGGCAAACAATATTACATTACTTGTTCCTTTATATAGTAAATGTAGCTATGCCATGGATGTTATTGAGGCGTGCATGTATGCATGCTGCCAACTCAACAGTTCAATTGCTTGTTTGTTTCAGGCATAGTTAAATTGCTCTTTTCATTTGCTTTATTTGTCCTCAGTTAATGAGATGCCCAAACAATGATGCCTGATGTAGGGTACTTGTATAACTATTAGTTGACATAATTAAAGGCCTTACCATTTAATTACTCTGGTGAAGTGTGCCTGAAGCTTTGAAGTCCATTAACCAACTATTACTGCATGAGGCTCACAATCTAGTTTATACGAGGCTAATGATTGCATAGTTTTGCTTGCTGTAGTAGGTTTGTATGAATCCCTCTGCTATTCATTATGCTCCCTAAGACCGTTCTGGAACATGGCACACAATGTTCCAGCTAGTTAATTGAGCTACAGAATGGCCAACCGGTTGCTTACTTATACGCATGATATATATTTGTAACATGTCTGTGTTTTGGATTTGGCCCCAACATCATGCTCCTCTGGTGAGCTAAGGGAGATTTCTGTATGCGGGTTGCACAGACTACCATTTTTATAATTTTTAAAATATCACCTGCTTATGCTTCATGACGTGTAACAGTATTGTTAGTCCTGTTTTTCCATGTACAAGATAGTCTGTCTTGCTCGCTTCATTGTTGTAACTATATTTTTGCCCTTGTCATGTGTACTTACAGAAACATTTTAGGATGAAGTGACATCAACACAAAGATCTCAGAGCAGTGCGGCATGGCCGTTACCAAATGATTATGGATTGGAATTGGAATGTGCTGATGTTCTCGAGCACCAACTAGAAGTGGCAAGACAACGTGTATACGATTCTCAACATGTAATCAAAATGTTGAGGCCGGAGTTGCAGGTATTAGATGCAGGAGTCAAAAAAATGAAACAAGACACTGAGGTAACCACAAAGGAATTGGAGATTTTGCAGACTGAAACTTGTGCTATCTGAATCCGGCCAATCCTATTTTCTGAAGAGATTATAGTTCAAATGGTAAGTTCTGTTGATACGCGTCCATGATGTATGAGATTTATATGCCAAGTGTATGTAATTTGTTGTTTCTGTACGCTTTTTTATCACTGGTGCTGAACTATAATGCCCAGTGGATACAATTTGCTGTAAATTCTTTATTGTATAGTGTAGGATTATTCTTCGTTTCTATGCCTTAGTCTCTTTATTGTATAGTGTAGGTTTTTTAGAGGCGATAGTATAGAGTAGGATAATTCTTTGTATATGCTATGTCGTTGAAACGGGGCCAACACGCCCAAACATCACCTGGACGCCATTCGAACGAACAAACATGTGTTGTCAAAGAGGACCTTAATTGGGCTGCTCAACTAATATTTAGTGGATCCCAATTGATGTGGCCCACCATAACAACGGCTCTTAGGGCCATATAAATGGAAATGGCCCGTGGGCCTCTAGCAGGTCGAAATAAATGTCAGTTTTGTCTCGGCCCTTTTACTTGACGGGCCAGTAAGAGGACGAAAGTGTTTTGGGCCAAAAGAGTCCCAATTTATGAATCAGGCTTTTAACAGGCCGAAAGTCTCGTCGTGCTGAAATTGTGCCCTGCTTAACATGGGCCGCTAATGAACCCAAAATCAGGTGGCACCGACAAAGGCCTAACTGTTGTGCGGGCCGTTAACATGCCGAAATACAAAATGGGCTAGAAGTTGGCCCATGTACAGAACGGGCCGAGGAAAGGCCGAAAGTCACAATGGCCTATAAGTTGGACCAACTACAGAATGGGCCGAGAAAAGGCCGAAAGACGTACCAGCGGCATATTGGTTCATATCTATAATGGGCTGCTAACAGGCCAAAAGAAGGTCGGGCCGTAATTGAGCCCAAAGATGTAGTGGGCCGTTAACGGGCTGGAACTGACGATGGGCTGGAAGTTGTCAAATCTAAAATGGGCCGATTATGTGTAACTCGTATGGGCCGTGGTTGTGAATGGGCCTGACGCAAGTAGGCCGCTAATGGGCCGGCCCGCTTATTTTGACTGGCCCGGCCTTTTAACCTGAATGGGCCACTGTTGGGCCATGCCACGTGTCGACTTATCATAGGCGCGTCCCGTCCATTGGCTGGATGACATCTGTCCCAAGGCTGAGCTGACACGTGGATCCTCCGGCGAATCGGAATTTTACACGTGGAAAATCCCCATTGGTCAGGGCTGTTAACAGGTTATCGGATCCAAACCGGAACCCGATAGCTTAACGGCGACCCGTTACGGTGGATGCCACGTGTCGGTTACCCTTGACGAAAGCACTTATATGAAGCGCAATTTATCGTCATGGAAGTGGACACTTCCGTGATGATAATTTGAGTATTGTCATGGAACACTTCTACGATCGCACATGCATGACTATTTTGATTCTGTCATAAAATCGTCATGGATGTACATGCATGACAGAAAACGTGACCTACTGTGACAAACATGTATCATCACGGAAGTGTATTTTTTGTAGTGCTTGCTGGATCAAGAAGGCGAGGACGTCATCGAGCTGAATGTGTGTTGAACGCGGAGGTGCCGTACGTTTGATACTTGATCAGGACGGATCGTGCAGGTGTACGACTACATCAACCACTTAACAATCTTCAAGGGTATGAAGATGCTCTCCCCCTCTCGTAGCTATGCATCTCCATGGATAGATCTTGCGGGTGCGTAGAAATTTTTTGTTTTCCATGAAACGTTCCCCAACAAAAGCATCACTATAACGATCAATGTAGAAATCACCATACCGTACATATGCTTCTCAACTATTCAGATGTCATGTTCCTTGTGCTGGAACCAGCCCAGCAAGGCTCAAATTGTAGACCTGGCACTGATGCTCATATTTTCATGAATTTATGTCATGCTTTCCGGCGATGTTAGTTCCGTTGAAGGAGTTGTCTCAGCGACTATGAAGACGCGTGTGGTGACTGCGTCAATCTCAAGATATCATGTCGACTCGGTATCTCATAAGTGCTCATTTTTTTGTAACTCGGCCCCTGAGGATCTCGATTTCTTTAAAAAGCGTAACAGAGTTGCCCGGTTAATTTACGGAGAACTGGGCTAAAACCGTTACAACATGCCCAGAAAGAAGGGCAACCCAACCGATCTGGCACCCACAAGACCCACACACACCGCCGAGGCGAGGACACCGTCGAGGTTGCCTGCAATGTCATCGTCATCACCTCTCCCCGAGCAAGCGACTCCGACTTCAGCCGGATGACCCGTCAAGGCCCCTCCGAACGAACGACACATGAGAACCATGTTGGCCAAAGCCACACAATTGGCCGGCGACGACGAGGACCAAGCAGCTACGACCTTGATGACAAGCGTCGCGGGAGAAAAGGAGCATGTCTGGCGCCAACAGAGCCAGAATTGCCCATCGCATGGCATCGTTGCCGCCATGTCGCCCCGCAACGCCGCAGCTCTGACTTCGCGCTCAGAAGCAAGCCAACTGTCAAGGAACAAAGACCAGGCACAACCCTACACATCTTGCCACCATCATCGTTGCAGCACAAGTCGCGGTGCCAGAACCTCCACACTGTCGACTGGGCACCTATCGACCGCAACGCCATGAACGTCTAGCACATGGAGAGCACGAATCGGATCCCAAGGTCTTCAAGACAACGCCCAAAGGGTGAAGCGACGATGTCGACGCCGTCACCCAACCCGACTGGGCCTTAGGCTTTCACCTGAAGACCTAAGACCGAGGGTGTGCAGGGAATGAACTCCACAGCGACGCCTCTAAGGAGGTGAAACCACGTCCACGGAAGCCGCCCCTGCCGGCCGATAAAAACCGAGCGTGCTTTCGCTCGAGGCACCACCCAACACCACACCCACGCTCACCGCACCTTCGCTAGTCCGCAGACCTCCCATGACGTCGCCGCGCCGACCACACTTGAGAGCCACCACAAATCTCCAGCGCCCGCCACCGCACAGAGACCACCAAGCTTCCAGGAGGTGGGCTGCTACCCCACCCTCACACACCAATAGGACGCCAAGACGAAGCCATCTAGCACGTCGACGCTACAGCCCCGAGCAGGCGGATGCCAAAGCTGCCAACCGTCGGAGCGCCGCCAGGGAAGCCACATGAGGCCGCCACACTACGCAGCTGAGGAGGCAAAACCTCCCCCACCAGAACACCGGCAGCCGCGCCGCCCGCACTACCATGACTGTCGACGAGAGCTCACACGGGACCGCCATCCCGCCGCGCGGAGGCCCGTGGGACCCCACCCCCTATGGGACCAGGGCCAGCCAACACTGGAGAAGCAGCGACGAGACGCCGCCACACCAGATTCGTCACCCAAGCGTCGAGGGGACGCCGCAGCGCCGGGATCCGCTGCCCTGAAGCAGAGCAACGTTGCCGAGACTCGTCGGCCCCGGATGGAGGCGCGCCGCCACGGGCGGGAGCCACGCAAACCGGGAGCCCACCACTGTTTGGAGGCGAGCTCGTCGTCGCCGGGATGAATGTATGGGCGTGTATGTTAACATCTACGTTTGTACTGTGTTGAAAACTAATACAATTCTGATCAGCTGATCAACATCAAAGGTAGTTGCAGCTAGCATCAACATTTCAACCTTTAAATTTTAACAAGATTACCTTTACAATGAAGGCGACGACACCTCTCGCCGTCAGTTTATTTGTAACCGGGCCCGTCTGTATATCTCATTCTATACTCCTATATCTTTTGCTTCCTGTACGTGTCAATATCTTTGGTTGGAGTTGACGACCTATCCAACTTTCTACGAGTCTTGAGACAAAACCTTTTGCGCAAATATCAACTACGCTCTCACTGCGGTTGAATCACTCATTAGATATAGGCTTGCCATTGCCGCTCCTTCACCCCAGCACTCTCACGCTCCCATCCCCGTCACTACCGTGCCAAGGTAATATACTGAGTACATGACCACGAATTATAAGTCCTGAAGCACGCATGGCGATAAAATTGGCATTACAGCTGACCTAAAACAAATGGTCCCAATAGACATCAGTATACATACAGATCAAGCAAGTTTTGCACAATACAGTACCACACTAGTACCTACACGCCCATACATAGTACAAATGATGAAATGACTACATAATTCTTCAGCTATATGCTCGTACCAAACCCCAGACCTTTTTTGTCCTCTTTTCCATTATTTTCTCTAAGTTGGCTGCTCTTCCAAGTGACCAATTGCAGCCACACAGAAATTCCTGCAGCTGGTAAAAATACCTAGCTGTCTCTGCATCGTATACCTAGCTAGCTAGCATGCTCAGAGCTGTCGCATGGGACCAGCGTATTCGCAGATCTGCGCTACCTGTACAAATACATGCCGAGCTCCAGAAACGTACACCAGAAATCAGAGCCCACATGAACGGTCAGTATCCCTACGCCCTCTTGTCTCCTGTGCCTTTTGGTTGTATCGGTCACCGACATGCGGGCCCTAACGGCCATGGAGCCTGTAGAGCTACCGCGCGGTGGGGCCGGAGAAAGATCTGTAAATATCTGGGCACACGCGCTTACGCAGCCTTTGCCACTTTTCTTCTCGCCTTTTCCTCTCCCCTTTTTCACAGTTGTGCATTGCACAGGGTATTCACATACTGTATACTGCTACTGCATGTGTATATGTACCGTATTGGGAGTGGCACTGGCATGCAGCAGTAGTAGTTGGTGGCGTAGAGGCAGCCAGCCTGAGCCTGGCACTGCCATGATGGGGTAACACCGAGCAGGTGGGTGCAGCTGGGGCCCCACGAGGATTGGCGCGGCCGCAACGTCCCCTTCCCATTGGCCGCATGGCCCCCACCACGACCAACCGGGCGGCGCCACCTAGGACGGGGGAAAGGCTTTGAGGCCATGCCATGTAGGCTCTGGAGCCGCTAATGATTTGTGTGGCGGCCCGGCCATGCGTAATTAGCTCCGGATAATTGCCTCGGATCCGTAGCTTACCATGGCTTTCAAGTAGCATCATCGAGCTTAACCACCACCTCCACATCGTTGGAGATCAGCAGAGCACCGAATAACGTAGCGATTGAGGCCTCCTCCTCTTTTTTACCGTGACACCGACACCGCTAATGATCTACGCCCAGCTCCGATAGGCTATAGGTAGCTCGTACTACTTCAGTAAATTATGAGCGGCGGTTGTTGCGTCGCGTGGGCGTCCTTGCGGCGGTGCCTGCCACTGCCCACTGCCACCACCCCCCTTTCCTTCTCACCTGGCCAAAGTTACCGCTGCAGCACTCGATGAGAGGGAGAAAGACGGGAAAAAAGTTACAGCTCGCTCAATGGCCTTCCCATAATTCTGCATGCAAGTGGATAAATGTCGGGCCCCACGTTTCCAGGACGGGAAAGAAATCTTGCATGCCATGGTGGAAAGATGGATCGGTCGTGTCGTGTCCAGGCATGCATGCATTGATGTGCAGTGCATGCGCAGAATCGATCTGATTTGATTGATGGCGCAAGCTAGCGTTTGGATCGGCCATGATGCCAACCGATCACTACTCTAGTGGCGGAGCTGGGCAAGACTGACAGCTTAATTGCGACTGCACATATGAGAACTCGGAGTTGGCCACTTTTGGCCGGCTGCCCGCCGCACGCTTTGCATGCTCTCTCTGCCGCACCCAAATTCTGCACCCGCGCGCGGTAAGTCGACTGTGGATCGGCGCCGGCGCACGCGAGTGGAGCCACAAATGCTACCTACATATGCATATGTCAAAGGCCAAGCTCCAAATCACAGGTCAAAAGGATCAAAGGGCATGATTATATTTAGGCACCCATGCATATGCACCGTTGTGCTTGGATTTGGCCACTACTTGTACACTTGCCCGTCGATAAACGTGCATGCATGCATGCCCGTGCCAGGCCGGCCGGCGCGCGCGCGCGCGCCGCCGTGCACGATGACTGTGTGGTGCGCGCGTGCTTGTCAATGTGTGATGGAGAAGCCGATCCTTCACTTTGCTTCAATTCCCCACCACACCGGAGATCGGAGTGTTAGACTGACTGACTGAATATACAAAGACCGACGCAACCGAGCTGGCTAGCGTCCAACCAAATGCATCCGAGAAGAGATCGACACGAGATTGGCTGGCCGGTCGCCGTCGAAGCGAGGCGTTTGGAGGTTGATGTTATCCGCGCGCTGGACCGGCCGGTCGATGCCTTTGTTGGTTGATTTATCATATGCGTGCGCACTGAGTGCGAAAAGTTCTTCGCAACGGCGCTCATCCGGGGGGCACATCGACATCGTACGGTTCATCCAGCAGGCCTACCTGTCGACGGCTCTAAACATGCGACGCTAGGTCTCCCGGATAGTCGCCATACAAACCTTTGTCTGTGTATAATGCGACTATGCGAGTACAGTACATTCTTATTGACTAAACCGCTTCTATTGATGCATTAATTCTCACAGGCGAGCGAGCTTGCTGCTTATCCAAGCATTAGGGTTGATCGGGTGGCCTGCGCCAGAGAGCTAAACAGTAGCTGCATGCGCACGTGAGACATACAGTATGAGAGGCCGCCGGCTTACGTCAATGTTCTCAAGAGATCGGAACGCGCGCGGCGCGCATGTGCAAAAATCGATCTTTACAACCATCCACATATGTTGTTCGATCCTAGCTTTCACATTTGCGTGCGAACAAAGCGCGTGCATTGTCGCCCTGTGGACCACACAACTAAGCACGCACGCGCGCCAACAAAAACATATACTCATCAAGTAGCTAGGGTTTTACCATATATCAAGCAGAAACAGCGAGACATATCCGTGTAGGAGTATGTGCTTTATTATGGGCAGTTTGGAACTGCGGAAACGATTTGGTTTTTAACAGAACAACAAATATTCATTTCTTGCAGGTTATCTTCCGGGCCACTGCACTGATCCGTATGTGGTTGCTACTCACTCCGGCGGAGGCCAGGGAGCGTTTGGTTACTGGATCTATCCGATGGGAGACGGTAGCACGAGATATTTTCAACCGGTTTGGATGGCGGTCATGTAATAGGATAGATGTTTAGTTTCCTATCTTATCTTTTTGCCTGCCGGTTGCGGCTATCCTGTTATTCTGCTTGGGCTCCGTATGAGCCTCTTTTCTTTCTTGAGACATGAAGACTTTTGTTGAACCTTTTGCTTATTAATAATATGGCCGTATGCATCGTTCTGATGCAGAGGCCGGGGATACCCCTTTTCGAAAAAATATCGAACTGGCCACATAAGTAGCACTTGATTTTGGATGTTAGCATGCTAGCTATCAGGACCATTGTCGACGATTCATGTATACGAATTTACGTTACAAAAATTCTTTCAGACAATACAGGATATGTATGCATGCATGGTGCAAATCTCGCAAGGGTCTAATCACCGTCGGTCAACCATAAATCACGGTGTATACAGTTATGTTAGAATTTATGTGATTAGATCACTGCAGAAAATAGACAGAAGAGACCATATATGTTGAAGAGGTTCATCAAACATCGATTACGTCTTCAAGGCATAACTACGGGCGCTCCGTTATAGAAAAAAAAACTGCGGGAGCTCCTCCCATATCCTAACTCGACATAGTACAGATCGCCACGACTTGTCTGGAGACCCCCCGCAATGCCAGAACATCCCTTTTGTGACCTTGTGTCTAGCTTACCTGCTTTGGCTAGTCTACTTTCGCTACCCGTGACGCCATTATGTCATAGATCTTGGTTCGACTCATACACAGAGTCTAACGGTAGCCCTATATGCATATTCGACACTAATTTCAACAACCGTATGATATACTCCCTCCGTCCCATAATGTAAGATGTTTTTTCATACTAGTGTAGTGTCAAAAAACATCTTACATTATGGGACGGAGGGAGTAGTTAATTGGAAGTGTGTAGCTATATATTGTTCAAAAGAAAAGAGCGTATCGTCATGCTTTGTAAAGCCCCCCAATTTTGGCAAACTTAAGCACATGACTACATGAGTACAGAGTACTAGCCTATGTATACGAATATATACTATCGATCATATTGGTAGGGTTGGAATCTTCCGAAATTCGTTTGCCCTTCCGGAAAAGGAATGCACACTTACGGTGGCATGTGGAGTCCAAGGTTGAGCCAGCAGGCCAGCACCAGTAGACACTAGTTCAGTGCTGGGCAAGCTCCAGGTAAAGGTAGCTAATGATCAGGTCTAGCCCACGCCGGACCACCGGCCGCTACGGCCTGACTGCTCCTGCCGGCATCGGCATCCGACGCAATCTTCTTGTTGCATGCTTGTTGATTTTTGTGTACTACCAAGTTTAAGGTCGTACCTAGGAATAGTCTGTACTCCGTATAATGCTACTAAATGAAGCTGGCTAAACTACGGAGGGAGATTGATCAGTACATGCATGCAGCTTTCACATGCACTAGTTACTCCTAACTTTGATTTGACTGTGGACAGGGGATATGATATTTGGCTTTGATGACACTGGATTTTCATTTGGAGGAGGGTCGCCGTCAAATTATACTACTAGCTAGGTCGGTTCCGAAGTGGGTCATCCAGACAGCGACCATCGAGATGGAAACGACTGTGGGACCAACCAAAGTAATTACTTAATTCTTCTGCATGCTCATAGTGCATGGCCCCACTTGGATCTGTAGGTTAATCTGAGTGATCTGAAATAAGCTCCACGCCTCCACCCTGGGACTGCTGCTATGCTACGTGCTCTACCATTTGGTGCATGTGGCATTTCGCGGAGAGAGAGAGAGATTAGTCGTAGCTAGAGAGAGAGAGAGAGAGAGAGAGAGAGAGAGAGAGAGAGAGAGAGTTGTAGTGTTCCTGACTCCAGCTCCCATTTACAATTCCAGTGGCTGGCAGTGGGCCGGCCCTCTAGAACGCCACCATATATATGGGAGGCAACCCCATAGCCCCCGTTACATTTCACTCCACTCCACCTCCTCCCTCCCCCTCCCCCTCTCCTCCATCCTCTCCGGCCGGCCACATCTGAGACTGACTGAGAGAGACACATACACGCCAGTAGGAGCGAGAGAGCCAGCCTCGGACGGGCGGCGCCGTAGACCGTAGCGGGCGGTCGCTGTTGGTGGCGGGTGGAGGTGGTGGCGGTTACGGTGGAGAAAGGCGCGGGCGCGGGGTGGCCAATTGGGAAAGGGCACCAGGAGATCCAGGGCTCCCCGGATTTCAGCCAGACTTTGCCCGCAATCCATCCGCCCTTTCCGCCGGTCGGCGTCCCATCCGTGCGTGTCCCTCTCCCCCTCCTCCCCGGCGAAAGCGAGACGACAGAGCGTGCGTGCCTATATAGTTTCAACTGCGTGATCAAGCCCAAGCTGCCTATAGCTAGCTAGCTAGCTACAAGTTGGTGTGGTAAGAGGAGCTGTAGACCCTCTTCTATATATATTCTTCTTATCTGGCTAGCTGCCTTCTCTTGCGGTGCGGCTTGTTTATAAATTCGGGCTCTTCTCCGCTCTCTCTTGGGAGAGATCGAGGGTACGTGAGAGAGGTTGCCAACTGATCAAGTTGGTTCTTCAGGCGCAAGGAGAGGTACGCACTACACGAAGGAACTGCAAAGACCGTGCTCTGCTAGGCTGTGGAGTGCGCTGATCAGGCTCCTGTTCTTCCTCTAGCGCAATATGTAAGACCTCTCTCTCTCTCTCTCTCTCTCTCTCTCTCTCTGAACCGGCTTGTATGGTTTTCTAATTAATTAACATGCATTCATGCAGTACCCTACTTGCATTATTGATTATCTCCTCTACATGTTTTCATCAGTTGAAGATTTCCAAATTTGTTTTTGTGTATCATTAGTGTTTGTTATTGTGGACCTGTGGTAGTGCGACATACGAAAGTCTTCACTCCATAGACCACATTCGGTTGATCCTAATGAGTCCCTCCACATGGATTCAGCTAGAGCCTAGAATGCACTCATTTCGAACCTGCAGTTAACTGTATATCCACCTGTACAATTTTTCTCTTCTTTTTTGCTTCTCTATAGATGAATTCGGTTTGGGGTCACCCTTTTCGTACATGTCGTTCTTGTTCTATGAAGGTGGTTTCATTGTCCGCTGAAAATATTTGTTATTTTATGTAGCACCTGCGTTAGCTTCATAAAAGGAAGTCCTCACCTGGGAAGGAGGCTTAAGTGCATGCATAAATTTGGATAAATTTCTAGTGCCAAAATGGATACTGTATATCTTGTTTAGCCTTTTATCTGTGTTCCCATCTTAATTCCATGTCATACTACCCAAATATTGTTTGAAGCGTCGTATTTTGTTCATACGCTAGCTCGATCATGTAATATATCTTTGGGCTGAAAGGTCCATATACATGTGTTCACAAATCTTAGCTTCCTTGACACAAAAGTAACCTGGCAAGACATTGAATTAATCAGGTTATCGTATATGTGATGAAAGTATGACACTTTTTATCTACTGTCATGATTGCTTGCTTTTTCCTGAAATATCATCAATCCCATTGAAATGGAACAAAAGCTTCTCATCCAGTTGTAAGTGAAATATACAGCTAGTGTGCCCATCTACCAAACTTGGGTACGAAGCAACATTTTCACAAGAAAATATACATAAGAAGCTAACTAAAAAGAACATTTGTTTTCTGAGGAACTACAACTGAAACACCTCATTTTTTAAATTTTATTTTGATATATATACCATGTGCCCTAATTGAGCTTCCTGCTTGAAAACTTGTGAGAAAGCAGTGTATGTAATGGGAAAAGCTTGTATGTGCTATTCAATCTTATTACTGTTTTATTTTCTTTGTGATGTAGTCACGCTGATAGTGGAATAAAATGGACACTTTCTCCCATGTTCCGCCGGGTTTCCGGTTTCATCCTACCGACGAGGAGCTCGTCGATTATTACTTGAGGAAGAAGGTGGCATCCAAGAAGATTGACCTAGACGTCATAAAGGACGTCGATTTGTACAAAATCGAGCCATGGGATCTCCAAGGTAACAAACTAATTAATCGGCACATTCTTGTCAGCTCATGCAAACATGGATCACAAACGCTGAACTCATTGATCGATCGGTCGTGCCCTGATTAATGGTAATTTTGGCTAAGCAGACAAGTGCAAGATTGGCATGGAGGAGCAGAATGACTGGTACTTCTTCAGCCACAAGGACAAGAAGTACCCGACGGGCACCCGCACCAACAGGGCGACGAGCGCCGGGTTCTGGAAGGCGACCGGGAGGGACAAGCCCATCTACACCAACCACTGCCTAGTCGGAATGAGGAAGACACTCGTCTTCTACAAGGGCCGTGCCCCCAACGGTCAGAAGTCGGACTGGATCATGCACGAGTACCGCCTCGAGACGAACGAGAATGGAGCCACGCCCGTATGTATTATTCGTTGTTCCATCCTTACCTTTATGCATTTCACTTGCTAACCATGGCTGGTTTGATCGTTCAGGAGGAAGGATGGGTGGTCTGCCGGGTGTTCAAGAAGCGAGTCGCGACGGTGCGGAGGATGGCAGATATGAGCTCACCTTGCTGGTTCGACGACCATGGTGCTGGCGGTGGGTTCATGCCGGACCTCGACTCGCCAAGGCAGCTCGGGTACCAGCACCACCACCCCCAGAACTTGGCGCCGTACCACAGCCAGCAGCAGCAGCAGTACCACTGCAAGCCGGAGCTGGAGTACCATCGCCTCCTGCCGCAGGAGGCCTTCATGCAACAGCTTCCTCACCTGGAGAGCCCCAAGCCTACTACGGCCTACATTGGCCACGGCAGCAGCGGCGGCATCCTATCGTCGACCAGCAACCACCCCCTCGCGCATGACGGGCCCTCCAGGTTCGCAGCGCAGCAACCGCCGATGGACCATGCGCTTTACACTGGTGAATCGTCGGCCACGGACTGGAGGTACCTCGACAAGTTCGTCGCGTCTCAGCTGTTCAGCCATGACGGTACCAATCCCAAGGAGCAGGCCACTCACTCCAATGCAGCAGTCCAGGTGTTTCAGGCAGAGAACAAGCATGAAGAGGCCCTGGACTACGCTTTGACATCTGCCGGCGGAGGCTCGGCTCATCTGTGGAAATAGCATGCACAAGCAAGCACAACTCCATTGGACACCCTACACAATTTATACAATCCAGACCTGATCTAGTGTACAAATATAGCTGGCCCTGTATGCCATGATTAATCATGGTATATATATGCACACACACACATATATATACATAATAAATATGTAACCGAAGTGGTTATGTAGTATCTATAGTAGTATTTGGTATCAGGTCTCTGGACCTGATGCTAATAAGGTAGCCGAAAGTTGAGGCTAAGGGGCTTCAGTGACTGACTTGACCATTTTGTGAAAATAGTCAAGCTGTTGATGGACGTCTATTTTGTGCAGTCCATCACACAAACGGCAGCTAAGGACACTGCCGATGCACCAACAATGTTTTACCAACTCTATATATGTACCATGTATCTCTCAATTCATTGAAATGGAATGGAAAGTATATTTATTGACAAAAATGCTTTTACTCCTCTGGTCAGATAGCTAGGATACACTAGAGAATGAAGCGATGGGCACTTTTTTTTTACAGCGACAGGTGCGTATAATATGTTATGATACATGTACATAGTTTACAGAAGGCATCAAAATATTTATTCAGTGTCAATACTTTACTTACATTCCTCAGTTTACCTTTTTCCCGAAGATTCCCTAGTTTAACTGATTCCCTTGCATTGTCACAACACTCGGAGAAAAGAAGATGAAAAGGCTGGATTCTATGAATTTCTGATCCATTCTGCTTTGTCTTTCACCCAATCTTCAAATTTTCCATACATATACAGCATTAAGTGCTCAACTTTTACCGTATACTGGATCAATCCCCGTTACTTCGCATCACACAAACCACTAGCTTCATCACAGAAACCATCACGGTCCAGAAGTTTAGGTGGCGGGGCACTTAAAAGAGGGGAGGAAGGGCTCCCATATGCGTTGCGGCGACTGTTGCCACATCCAAGGCTTTTCCGGGTGCTGACTCCAGTTATAGGATTTGTCCCACTTGCATATTTGCACAAAGCCTACAGTTAAGAATTATAAGAATCGGCATCTTCTATATGTGTGCCTATAGCTCTAGAAAGAGAACTCACGAAAACAATGAAGATCGACCCTGATGATCACCAGAGTAGGGTGATCCTTTGGTATATCATGGTTTCATGGAGATTCTAAATACGGAACAATATATTCGAATAGTGCAAGTCAGAATTGACTTTATTACTCGGTGGACATATGAACAATTTCCTTTTTCTTCCTTCTACAAAGTGCAGCTTTTGTTCAGAGTTTATGGGCCAGCTCTTACAAACTAGACACATTAATCCAATGTAAGAATTCACAAAGCATAAATGATTGTAACACTTGAAAACAGGAACAAAAGGAAAGATGCCTCTGAAAGAATTGAAGTGCTAAACTGTTTATCATGGAATCATGAAACTTACAAATGCTGTTTAAGGTCATAAACCTACATGGCAGAATTATGCGATAATACTGGGATAAAAGCAAATATGTACCAGTTTCTGTGGTAGGTCAATAACAGCATCGCTGAAGTCAGCACCTTCAACGGTTGCTCCACCGAGATCACTACGTGTAAGGACAGTCCGTGAAAGCACAGCATTTGTGAGATTAGCTTCATTGAGAACCTGTCCATAATAATTCAATGTTCAAAACTTGCTTAAAGGTAAATCTGCCATGGAATTATTTATTTGGACAACTATCCCTATTGCAATTAAAACAGGAGAAAAGGCTCCAGTAGCCGTCATCAGTGAATGGATCACTGAACTTGACTTCACATTTGCAAATCTGACAAAGCATATGCATGCATATAGCACTAGAAGCATATAAGAATGTCTGACTGCTCTGGCCAAAATGTATGCTTCACTACATTTTTTTTCACATCCCAATGACAAATTCTAAACATGCACAAATGAATACAAAGGCACGCTTACTCCTTATTTTGTAAAAGCCTCTGGATCAATATGAAACCACTGGGTAATGTTCAACCGGAGATAAAGTGTCCACTAGTGTGTGAAATTATTCTTTGTTCTTGAAAATATTGGCAGGATAAATGCATGATAGTTAACATTGGAAATGGCATTTTTATGTACAAAGGAAGCGACAAAATTAAAATATGCTGATGCAGGCAGCAGCACAAGAGCACTGTAGCCCACCCGACAAGAGGCTAACGCCTTAACAGTAAATTTGGACTGTCGAATGCTCTGTGCTAGTGGTTGGCATCCTGCTTTATGAGAAGGGCAAAGGAGTTTTAAGTCACTTTCTTGGTGATCAAGGTTTGACGGTTTCTCCCCTTCAGCATATTCAATCAAGAGTAAGATAATGCAATTGGAATATATTTTATTGCTTGTCTGCATTTTCCTAGAGGATCCTTCCAAGCATTCAGTAATGGTGGATGAGAACTCGATGTTTAAATTGTTATTTCAGAGAATGCCCATCTTAGAACTTTATTCCATACTTGTGTTAATGTTAAACCTTAGAAGTTTACGGCTGGACTTGTCTGACTATTCATTACTAGATTCTCAAGACACTCATATACACTTGAATATCATAACCAAGAAATGCAGACAGAGATTAAAAAAAACACATGAGAACAGAAGAGATGGAGAAGCAGCATGTTCCAGAACACCCCATACATATATAGAAGCAGAAAAGACATATGATCACATTGAATTTCTTAGTTAGCAATCACATCATCAACCAATTGTAGTTTTCGATACAAAAGTTCCCATTTCATGAGTCTTCTATATTTCTTTATTTTGAACAGGAAATGGTGGGGAAACCCAACTTGAAGATAACATTTATTTCAGTCTTCTGTTCTATTTGATCGTTCAGATAATTAGATATTTCGGTGCTGTTAAAATTTCATGCATGAATGACACAAACAGAAGACAATAGTATAGAGCTGGCACCAACAAATTGGGTTCTTACTCCGACATCTTGTCTTGCCGTAAATTATTAAGCAGTGTTATCATCATAATAATTCATTGCTAAAGAAAAATAAAATACATTTCATCGAAATATTAAGGTTGGCATAGCAATTTATTTCTGTAGGACACATCAACACATACAGTCTACAGGACCATGACAGTATGCACTACATGTATGGTTACATGCATTTGCACAAATTAGCTGCTAATTAAAACAACCATGATCAAGCTAAAGAAACCATTCTGGTTTTACCATGCGATCCATTAAAGTGTCACTCAAATCTGCACCTGCATGAAACCAAAACAGCAGTATCGTGAAAATCATTTCATGAATATCCACATGAGAAGATTTAAGTACCGCGTGACAATATTGATTGTAGTCAAAACCACTAGGGTAAAAGTCACAGAGAATCCTACTATAACTTTCCTGTGCCGGTAGCTAAAGCATTATTAGTACCATAGTGATTCAACTTGGAACCAAAAAAAGGCAATGAACTTCATAGTTAGCTTCCTTCGCTGAGTTTATAATTAGAAGAAATAGTGGAGTTGCTTGTAAGTGTAGTAGCTAGATTGATCTAAAATATCTCTACTGTAGACCTGTAGTGGTCTCCCTGATAAGGCACATCAAAGGACCACTGATTACTAGAGGAAGGTGATTAATTATGTGGACTGAGGACATTGCACACATCAAGTATAATAACATTTGGGAGGAAGGCTAACATCTCCAAGAGATGAAAAGGTGTTACTACACTTACCAGTGAAATTCGCTCTGAAAGCAACAGCCTTTTCCATATAGGCACCATTGAATGTGGAACCACTAAAATCTGATTCCCTCATATCAGCAGATGTGAAGTTCGCCCGCCTACATTAATAACTGAGGTCTTAGTTAAAGGCGAAACAATGAATAGGAAAATCTACTCTTATTTCAGTTATCCATGCTGAAAAAAAAATGTTGGAGATAAGCGTCACAATAACTGCTACATTGTTCCCCTAAATACAGCTTATTGTTGCAGATTATATTATTTTTCTCGAACATGCATCTAAATGCACACCAATTGTATTTTGATGCAGACTTATGGTAATTTTGGTTGAACATTTGGACTGCCTTTCCTCCATTATAAGCAAACTTTATACAGAGAGATCTTGACATATACTAGAAGGACAAACCAACTGGCAAGACAGACAAGCCAATCGCCAGTATTTCAGAATGCATCGTCCACCTAGGATGTAAGGTCTAAAGAATGTGACTTTCCACCGACAATACAAGCATGACCATACAAGATTGAGCTAGATAACTTCAAATACCTTTTTTTGTATAGAATGCAGTATCTTAAAAACAAGGGTATAATATTTGAGGTGCACAAGTATCTACTTTGAAGTTTACTGGGGTGCATAAATATGTATACTTCTGTTTCGAAAAGAAAAATAGTACACTTCCACAAAAACAACATTGATTTAAGGCCCAAGAAGTCACAAAGCAAGCAATTCTTCTGCTACATGGATAATTTTTTTAGAACTTCTATTTGCTTCATTTAGTCCCTAAAAGTTACGTACATGTCAGCAGCAGAATTTGACATAGAGGCATCTACCAATTCTAACTTATACAGATAAATAAAAAATGGAACTTCTAAAATATAAATTAGAAACCAACCTGAAGTTTTCGTTAACATGCACAGTGTTTCTGCAAAACCACAGAAGAGGACAGCATCAGCAACCCAGTACAGCAAAACGAGCAGGAACAAGAGACGGAAAGATGCAGGTGGCGCGTGGTACTTGAGGTCCGCATTGCCGAACTGCGCGGCTGAGCCGATGCCAAACTCGCCCCTCTGATCCGCCTCGTACTTGTTCAGATCCGCGTGGGCAGGCATCGCTACGACTACGGCAGCCGCGAGGGCTGCAGAGACCGCTACGCGCCACCTCGGCGGCGACGGCGACGTGTTCGACGCATTGCCGCCGCGGGGGCTGTCGGTGGTCGCCTGGCAGAAGATGCGCTGTAGGCGGCCTGAACGACACAGCGTGAGGGGAGCGGAAGTCATAGGACGAGCGGCGGTGGCGGCAAGAGGGGAGGTGGAAGCGAGAGCCATGGCGGATTAGGGAGGAG
>NC_057811.1:332494269-332497287 GCF_018294505.1 Triticum aestivum | reverse complement strand
CATTTTTAAATTTCTTCAGTGGTTTTCTTCAGTTTGTTTATTTGTTATACTTTGTTCTTTCTCGGTTTTATCTGGTTTTTTCTTTCCTTTTTAGTTGTTCCTTTTTTGCACTGGTTTTTTTTTTCTTTCCTTTTTGCTTCTTTCTCATTTTTCTTTGCGTTTTTTCTACTCAAGTCTACACTTTTCATATACATCAGGTACATTCTTTAATTCACATTTAACAATTTTCAAATACACCATTAACATTTCGTCAAATAAATGTTTTGATGCATATTTTCTTTTTCATAAACATTATAATACTTTGGTACATATCTAAAACATTTATATACATATTTATCCCTTTTCAGAAACATGCTTAAGATTTTTTTTCTTCAAACATGTATTTTGTTATCGATTATTTTTCATGCACATTGTAAATGTCTCGTATACATCAGGAAAAAAATTATGGACAATTAACATTTCTAAAATACATGATTAATAAAAAATTTAATATGTTTTTGTTGTCTACTTTTTTCCATACACCTTCTATGTTTTTTGTATACATAAGAAACATTGTTTATAAATGGGTAGAATATATTAAATACTTTATTGACATTTTCTCATATTTATGTTTTGATGTCTATTTTTTCATATACGTTGTACATTTTTCATATACATTACAAACATTTTTAATACAGGATTAAAAAATTATTTTATTTTTTATGTCGGCTTTTGCGTGCATGTTATGCGTTTTACATACACGTTGTATATTTTGTTTATACATCAGGATTTCTTATACCTGTTAATAGTTTCCAATTAACATTTTTCCATATAATATTTTGATGTAAACTTTTTCCATACATGTTGTACCTTTTTTGTATACATGGGAAATATTTTTCTATACATGTTTAACATTTTTCAAATGTAGGATTAACATTTTTTCAACATTTAGGTAAAATGGTCTTTGTAATTTATAGCAAGAATATTCCGCAATATAAACAAAAGTGAAAAGAGAAAGCAAAAAAACAAAAACAGAAATGTGGGAAAAAACAAAAGAAAAAAACGAGCGCCTAAGGCCCGGGCGTTGGGCCGGCTCATTGGAATATGCAATTCAAGCAAGCGCTCATCCTGCCTTACTATAACATTGGCATAGACTCTTCTGAAAAACAAAGCAAGGCACAGTCTCGGAGACCTCCTCTTCGGATCCTTTAGAGCCATTTAGGCAACCTGGCGCTCACGTGTTGCTCGCGTGGGCTTGGCCCAACCAGGGCCGATGGTTCCTCGCGTCACTCGGGCCGCTCGTCTCTTTGATCGCGCTCGTGTCTTAAATCGCTCGGGTCAATGGTTGATCGGTCATTCATTAACCCGTAAGCTATTGACTAGTCAAGTGTTTGATTTTTACAATCGGAAATCAGAAAATGTAGAAGAAAAAAACAAAAAATACTTGGAATTAAAAAAATGCATAGATGTGCAATAAAAGTTCACGAGTATGAAAAGAAGTTCAAATCTTTGAATAAATTCATGGAATTTGATTTTTTTATAGATTCTCAGGAAAGAAATTGAAGATTTAAAAAAAGTTCATCTATTTTTGAAAGAGTTCACGAACATGAGGACAAATCAATGGTTTTGCAAAACAAATCACGAATTTCAAAATAAGTTGGATGATATTGGTTCATCAAAAAACAATTTCATGAATTTAATAAAATTCACAGATTTTAAAAACCGGATTTGAAAAAAAACATCATCACTTTTGCAAAAAAATAATGAATTCAATTTTTTATATAAATTTGGAAAAAGTTCACAAATATTTAAAAGAATTAGATTTCATACAAAAAAGAAAATGGCACATAAAAAAACCTGAATAAGAACCATCGAGAAAACCGAGCAGAGAACCAGAAAACCGGTTTGGGAAGCAGCTTCAGCGAACAGGAGAAAGAAGAAAGAAGAAGAAATAATTAACTACTCACAAAAGGTGAGGCGCCTAAATTGGTTACTGCAATTTATACTGAACGAGGAGGTCACTAGTTGGAATCACGTCGCACGTACCTTTTTTTGAAAGTTAAAAAAAAAGAAAAAAAAAGGAATATGGGCCGGCCCTGCGCATAGGATAGGGGGTGTGTGCGGTGGTTTGGGGATAACACTTTAACAGGAGTTGTTATAGTCGGCCGTATTTTAGAGTCGATGGTATATATCGCGAATAATATTTCTCGCATTACGCACGTCGTGGCTGGGATTCGAACTGTGGTTGCAAAGATAGTTTTCATCGGTGCTAGCCACCAAGATAGGGTCTGGAATATGATTACATAACAAGCAGGGTTGCAGATGAGGCATAGTTAGTATGACGCCCGGATAATTAAGCTACAGTAATTCTTCGTTAATAGTGCCAAGTCATCACATTACTGTTGCTAATCCTCACTTGATCAAATCACGGTTCATATTCAAACTCAAATTTAAAGTCAAAATTCAAATTTGACAAACATGAAAACTAAAATGTTCAAAGTGTGGCAAATAATCCCTGGGTATTTGTCATGTTAAAACCAACCTCTTTTGGATTTCGAAAGTGCCCCTGGAAATTATTTAGTATCCAACATCATATTAAATGACCTTTTCAATCTCTAAAAATGCTTGAACAATTCCTTTGGCCCTGAAACTTTTTAGGCAACACCACAATATTGTGCCTGAACTATTTGCTAAGTTTCACACTCGACAAAAATCATTTGATGCCTTATTTCTATTCAAAGCAGTAGCTATCCTTTTGATAAAAAATAAAAGAAATAAAATTATAGAAAGGAACCCCCCTTTCCCCACCGGGTCTCAACCCCGCCGCCCACTCGGCCACCCCCATAGGCCGGCCCACCCCGTTGCCTCCTTATCCCCTCCCACTCCAGTAACCCTAGCCCACCTAACACCCCCCATCGGTCGCTCCTTCCCTTCCTGTTCCTCTGCTCCGTGTCGCTACAGGGGCGAGGACGACCCCGACCACCTCGCCGGCCTTGCCGTGGGGATAAGACCAACCCAGTGCCCCTCTCTCTCCCCCGT